>NC_081435.1:73884065-74163702 GCF_949786415.1 Peromyscus eremicus | reverse complement strand
TGTGATAGGAGGTCAGAGACCACCTTGCAGGAGGTATGCTGTGTCATGCCAAGGAGTGTGATAGGAGGTCAGAGACCACCTTGCAGGAGGTATGCTGTGTCATGCCATGGAGTGTGATAGGAGGTCAGAGACCACCTTGCAAGAAGTAGTTCTCTCCTTATACTCTGAGAGTCCTGGGGATTTGACTCAGGGCATCTGTCATGGTGGAAAGTTCCACTTTGGCTCAGCCCAGAGTGTTATTATAATATCTTAAAGATACTTTTAGCTTAACATTTTACATTAAAATCTGGAATACACTTTTACATTAAAGTCTAAGATATGAAATTTCAAATATGTGTAGATTTAAAAATTCCCTTTATGGACATCAGTTGTTCTGGCATAATTTCTTAAAGGGTCGTCTTTGGTCTATTGTAAAGTGTTTTATCCTTATAAAACAAACAAGATGGACTTGATCTTACTCATAGTCAGTTTCAAGACTCTCTGTTCTATTCCACTCATCTACATGTCCATTCTTTTGCCAATACATCATTGGCTTAATATAGTTAACTTTAAAGGAAGTCTTGAAATTAGATGATTTTGTTCTTCCAGTCTCACAATATTGAATCTTCATGTTAACGGACATTTGCTGTCTCCTCTGGTTTGTCTGTTTTTTCTATCTTCTTCAGGATTTTGTCGTGTACCTGAGATAGATCTTACACATACTTTGCTAGTTCTATATTAATTTTTTTAATTTTTAGAAGCATTTTAATATTTCACATTCAACTTTTTAACTGTGGGGATATGGGAAATCAATGGCCTTTAAAAACTAACCTTACACAATTACTAGAACCTACAACCACTTTTCAATCAATAAATATATACAGGAATTTTTTTATGTTTTTTTATATATTAAATAAATAATTACATTATCTGAGAAGAAAATAATTCTTTTTCTTATATTTGCAGCATATGTTTACTTTCCTCCATTTACTACATTGGCTATGACTTTTAGTTCCATGTTGAAATTCAGCAGTGAATGAATATATACTTATGTTCTTCCCTATATCAGCAGGAAGGCATCAAGATTCTCACCAGCTATGATGGTAGCTGGAGTGTTTTCTTTGATAGTGTTTATCAGATTAAGAATGTTCCCAGCAAGTTAATATACTTAGAGTTTTATCATTTTATCATTAATAAGTACTTGGATTTTATAAAATGATTTCCTATGTGTATTAACATGATAGTGGGATTTTAAGGGATTGAGTTAATTTTAAGCATTGAACAAGCCTTACACACACTGGATAAATTCCAACTGAGGGACATATATTTGTGTGGTTGATATATTGTTTACCCCAATAAACTTATCTGGGGGTCAGAGAACAGAACAACCACTATTTTAAACATAGAGTTTAGACAGTGGTACCACATGCCTTTAATCCTAGCACTCCAGAGGCAGACATCCATCCCAATCTCTGTGAGTTCAAGGCCACACTGCAAACAGCCAGACATGGTGACACATACCTTTAATCTCAGCACTTGAGATCTCATGTCTTGCTTGGGAAAGACACACACCTTTAATCCCAGAAGTGATGGCAGGAAGCAGAAAGGCATGACGACCAGGAACTAGAGGCCTTTAAGCTTTTAGGCTTTTTAGCAGCAGTTCGCCTGAGATCCATTTGGGTGAGGATTCAGAAAAATATGTTTATATAACTTGGATTGGGTAACAGTGATAGCTTCAATTGTCCTTGGAGATGGCAAAGTGGTCTTATTTTGTGTTAATATAAAGACAACTGTACAATGTAATGACAGAAGCTTTCAGTCTGAAGATTCGTGGAAACAGGATCCAATGAGGAGTTGTTGAGGTGAGGTTATCTGAGGCTTGTTCTGTTTCTCTGATCTTTCAGCATTCACCCCAATACCTGGCTGTGGATTTTTTATTAATAAGACCTTTTAAGATTCATCTTACATACTTGTTCCCATATATTTTCTGATTTAATTTGTTGATGGAATTGCCATTAATATTCATGAGATGTGTTTACTGATCTGTAGTCTTTTGTTCTTGTAAAGTGTTTGTTTGGTTTTGGTAGTTGGGGGTTAATTAAAATGTCACTAGATTGTAGTCTTGCAATTTGTTCAGATATGAAAGACAATGTTTCCACTTCACATACTGTAACCACGAAGTTACTTGGTGATATCTAGCTGTTAGCTGAATATACAGATATCAAAATAGCTTCACTCATAAGTCTAATGCCTGAATATTTTTATATAGTAGTTCAGGGTTTTAAGAGTGAATAAACTCAGGAGTAGACGAGATACTGTGTCTATTTTCAGCCACACATGCTGTGCACCGTTTGCAATGAAGCACTAGAAAGCAGTAGTTGAAAATGTACCTGGAAAAACACGTTCCTATAATTAGGATATGGTAACAGTGATAGCTTCAGTTGTCCTTGGAGATGGCAAAGTGGTCTTATTTTGTGTTAACACGAAGACAACTCTACAATGTAATGACAGAACAATGAGCAAACATATCGTGACCCCCAGCGTGGAAAAGAGAAAGTCCATCCAGCGATGCACAGATTTGTCTGGGGAGAACCTGGGAAGTGCCACGTGATTTCTAATTCTCTAAGAAAATCTGAAAAGAGAATAAAGTAGGAAGTGGAGCATCTGCTACAGAACTCAACGATGCTGAGAAGTTGTTCAGAAGCAGCTCACACTCCTCATCACTTCAGACAGTGTCTCCAGAATCCTCTGAGTCTACATTCCCTTCCATGAGGATTCTCTTGCTAGAGACTTTGAAAGTACAAAGCAGGTGTCAATCCAAAATGCACTTACAGCATAAGAGATTTACTTACATATTCGATATTACAGCTGAAGATGTCCAGTAAGATCAAACTCCAAACTGATTTTGTCACGGATTAGATTTTAATAGTAAACTGACAGTAAAATTTAGCACTTTTTTAAATAGATAGTTTTAATTATCAACATTGCAAAATTACAAGGGCTAATTATACTCTATATTGCTGGCTAAAAAAATAAGCACTCTGGATAAATGTTATTAAGTGGAATGATTTACAGATTTAACACAGAGATTTAGTCATGATGATCCATCTCTGTGTTAAAGATCTTCTAACCAGAGGTATCACCTCTCTTTTCATCTTTTTTATTTTAAAATTAATTTGCATAAATTTTAAAGAAACGCATAATTTGCATAAATTTTAAATACACAGAGTGGCTGTGCACTGTGCAGATAACGCACTAATATTATAAACTTACCTTTGAAATGCTATTGTGTGTTTAATAAAAAAGGCATTCTTTGATATGTGATGGTTCAATAGTTAGCTTAGAGTAATTAGTACCAACCCAGGATCACCAGTTGCTATGCAGAACCCACATTCATTCCACGAACTTACTTAAAAGTGTCAATTCAATTCAGGCTCTGTGCGGTAATTCTTCTTGGCTTATGTGCTTAAACCATATTTTCAGGGAAGGAAATCTGGGCTTTTAGCAGAACATCCTGTTAGGAGGCACAGACAACTGGTTTACTCCTCGAGGTGAAAATTAATCATTTGGCTACAACGGATTGTGTGATTTACCTGCTACAAAAATACATCAGTGAGTATTCTAAGAGCTTTGTCTTCTCTCTCATTTATTTTATCTGTTTATGGATATTGACTTAGAGATTTCATTTTAAATGATACTGGAATACATTAATGACTTTTGATGCTTAACTCACCCTCATGTGGACACAAGACACGGGTTTTATATAGTTTTTGTATTTTTAATTATATCATAATTATTGTTTGCAATTTATTTACTCTCTGGCTGAAGGTTCTAGGCTCCTTTTATGTATTCCCAGTTCAAGCCTGGAGATAAGCCATCTCTTAAGTAGATTTGATTCTTTATGCAATAAATGACATTTATAAGACGATATTTAAATATTAATTACTACCAGATTGTAAGTATTCCTAGATAATCCCACATAATTTTATAGGAAAAATAAGCTAAATAATGAAAACACATTTAAAAACCTGACTATAGCTTTAACAATTTATACAAGTCTAAATCTTCATGTCATCCAAATCTGAACAGCTTTATTGGTAACTGATACAATGAGTTCTTATCACTCTCCACATTTATACTTGTCTTATTCACATCCATATTTGTTAATGCTTTCTCTGAAAGTCAGAGCACTTGTGCACCTTTTTTTTTAATTACCTTCACTAGGCCAGAGAGTGATACAGACTAGACAAGAAAGAGGGTGGGAAAGGTCTAGCAGACAGCGCGTGTGAGGAAGAGTCCTAAGGATTTTGATGTGATGGAATTCTATTGCAATATCTTTGTTCTGCATTGTGTAGAGTCCCGGTTCTGTCTCAGCTCCATGTGTGGCTCAAATGATCTACTTCATCTCTATGAGATTGTTCTACTCACCCTTCCATTGAGGAATATGGATTGGAAGACCACTGGGATGTTTCTTCGCTGTAGGAACTTCAAATTGATGATTCCATTTTAAGCATGTCTAATTCAGGGTGTAGAAAAAAAATCGCAGGATGCAAAATTTACAAACAAAAACTTTGAGTCCAACTTTTAACTATTTTTTTCCTTGAGGTAGAAACCAGAAAATATTTTGGGCCAAGAATATGCTTAAATTTTAAATTGAACTGGACTATTATATGTTTTCATTGAAATAGTGTCTTTTTTATTTTATCTTATTTTAATTTTTTGTTCAAGCTTTCCACTCTCTCTCTCCTGCAACACTTCATGAATCATAGGGGTATCCATTGGGATTGGGCTCCACAACTCTTCATTTTGATTGGTTGTGGTTTTCTATAAGAGTCTCCATTTGTTACAAAGAGAAATTTCCTTGATGAGAGATGAGAGCTACATGTATCTGAGAGTACAAAGACAAATACTTAGAATGTAGTTATGGATTACAGTGGTCTAGTAAAGTAGTGGTTGAACATTTTCTTCCACGATCTATGACTTTATTGCCCTTGGGTAGTTAGTTGGTTGGTTCCCAGGAGCAGCCATGATTGTAAGAGCCAGAGGTTCAGAGAGTTTGCTGTGTATTCTCTCCTGTACAGCATGTCTCAAACCCAATTACAGAGTGCTGGTTACCCGCCACCCAACAATCCTGTCATTATTTTTCAAGTACACAGATCTTGTCTGGCAGTTAATCTTGCAGACCATAAGTAAGCTGGCTAAGATCATTGATACCTTTCCCCCATCAGCCTGAGTAACACCTTCTATGACTGTGAAAGGTAGCCAACCTTGAGGGTACTTCTGCCTCAATTCCAGTTTGATTGCTCTATAACATGCTTACAAGTTGTGTGGTACCTTCAACAGTAAGGTCTTATCATCTAGTGTTAGTGGGCAGTCAAGAGTATTGACAAGAGCCTATATTCTTTTATGAGTCTCTAAGACTCTCTGACTAAGGTATAATGTGAGGAAAGATGTACCCTTATTCATTGTATTGGGAGTAAAAACATGTGCAGCCACTATAATAATCAGTATGGAGGTTCTCAAAAAGCTATAGATATGACAACAATACAACCCAGATTTGCTACTCCTGGGAATATATCCAAAGAATTCCACATCCTAATACAGAGATACTTGCCCATCTGTCTTCATTTTTTAATATATTTATTCATTTTACTCACAATAACTAGGAAACAGCCTAGATATTTATTGATTTATTAAAAGATAAAGAAAATGTGACACATACACCAATGGAATTGTATTGATCTGTAAAAAAAATAAAGTCGGGACTGAAAAGTCTTATATTTAAGAGCACTTGCTGTTAATTGTAAAGAACCTGACTTTGATTCCCAGCCCTAACAGTTGATTTCTCAAATTGCCATAATTCTAGCTTCAGGAAATCTGATTTCTTTGGACTCAGCATGTTCTGCATTCAAATTCACAGTTGCAAACTCTTACACATGTTATTCCTAAAAAGAGAGAAATGGAATTATGAAAATTTCAGGTAAATGGCTGAAACTGGAAATAGTATCGAGTGAGGCAATTCAAAAGAAAAACAAATGCCATACGGTTGTCCTTCAGATATGGATCTGAACTTCAAATCTCCAATTTTCTCTGTTCAACCTGTGATAGCTGTAAAAGCCAGGAATCAGGAAAGCAAGTATTTGTGAGATAAAGTGTGATAAGAGAGATATGGGGTAGGAGGAAGTGTTGACCAAAACAAAGTGGGTGTAAGGGAACTGTAAGGAAACCTATTACGTATTAATAAGACCAAATCATTTGTATAAAAATAGAGTTGGAAGGGAGATGAACTACTTGACTGATAAAACTGATTTTTCTGGGGTGTCTTCGGAAGAATATGAAAAATAAAGCAAGGGTCTAAGTGACTGTCGCTTCAATGCAGCTGACTCCGTGAGCACATGCATTCCTATATTTGGCTGTCCATCACATCCAAGCATTACACATTCATTCACAGATCAGGAACTGAAATTCATGAGACAGAGAATGAGCCCATGGCAAAGCTCAGACAAATGATGGCTCAGGACACCTGCACTTAATTCTTCCTCTTCTCATATGTGTACATATAGCAGAACCCCTGTCTAGCTATAAATAACCGAGAATCAATGTAAAGACTAAAACTTCAGCACTAAAGGATTGTGTTAGCTAGCACAGTTAAAAAAAGAATACCAGTGGTCTTCCTCAAAGAGGCCAGTGTCTATGTACAAGGCACGTGAAATAAATACTCTACTTTTAAGAATAATAATGCATGCTCTGGCTGGAACTCAAAGTGTGCTGATTGCTTCTCAGTTTTTTTGACTGAGAGTTCTGATGTGTTGCTAAATGAGAAATAGGGGTCTCTCTCTGTCTAGAATGGCAGATTGCACAGTAAGTAAATAGAATGTTTTCCTCTGTGACTCTGGATCCAACTTCTAACAATCAGCTCTTTCTCCTTGCCAACCACAAGGGTAAGGAAAACATTTATTCTTCTTTACAGTCATTCCCCCTTTACTTGCTCAGACAATTTAGAAAATAGCTCTGTGGGGGAACTTCTTCAATAATGCTCTAGTGCTGACATTTCTGGGCACAGTATCCAATTGTGTTGTGTTGGTGGGTACCGAAGAGCCCTTTCCGGCTGACAGCAGCAGTAAATCACCTCACCTGCCAGAGAAGTAAATCACTGGAATATGGTGAACCATGTCAAAAGGAAAGCCTTTAGAGCATTGCTAAACACAAGTTCTCTCCTCTCTCTCTCTCTCTCTCTCTCTCTCTCTCTCTCTCTCTCTCTCTCTCTCTCTCTCTCTCTCTCTGTCTTTAACTCTCTTGTCTGTCTGTCTGTCTGTCTCTGTGTCTTTGTCTCTCTGTGTGTCTGTCTGTCTTTTTCTTTCTGTCTCTCTGTCAATCTCTCTTTTTCCTCAGTAAAATATAAGCCAATGGCTTGTTTACAGAGAACATGTTCTGTCTTTACAAACTTATCCCACAGGCTTAAAGATTGTTTCTTTGAAAATGATTCGATTTTTGTGTGTTTTTCACTTATAAGACCTCCAGAATTTCTTCCCTGTAGACTTTTTTTGTGGTGTGTGTTTTACATTTTTTTTGAAAGCCAATTTATGTTATTGAAAGCTAAAACCTTTCTGAATTGTGCTTCAAAATATCCATGGCAGTAAATAATCCAGTTACATGAACATTAAGGCAGAACAAATGTGGTTTTTATAGCTGTTGTCTCACTCTGGTACCGCATGTGTTGTGCATTTATATGAACAACCGCAAGTTTATTGAGCACCTACCGGATACTAATTAATCTAGAGAAACAACATATATTTTACATGAAGTTTCTTTGTTAGGCAGCCTAAATTTTAACTTTTAAAATCAGTTAAACGATATTAACTCAATGTGCAAATTATTTATTAGGGCTAGTGGTATCAACTAGTAGAATAGAATTCTGTAAACATTTCTGGGAAGAAAATGTCACATTGTCACTCAGTGCGTACTAGAAATAGCACTGAAGACACCCACGACAGGAAAGTGCTCACCACACACAGACTTGAAAATAGTGCTCCCTGTCTTAAGATAAACTTTGAGTCCATTTACTCAAAGAAATGGTATTTGCATATAAATCTGGGTTATTGCTAGCTTTATTTTAGGAGCATGTTTACAGATGTCCAATTTTATGGCTTGAATTTTGTATTTTATATCTGCATCCAAGCTGATGAACTTGTTTAGATCTAATTCATTAAGAGCAAATCATATTATGATATGATAGACTAAAATCTTTATTTGCAACATTGTATGGACATGTTAACATACAAAGGAGAATACCATAAGAGGACAGGAGTTATACTGTCAGAAGTCCAAATAAACGTCAATATCTTCTGCAAGTGATCACAAGAAGAAGGGCTAGAATGGATTCCTTCTTAGACTCTGATGTCACACGTGGTGGGTAGCACTGTGGTATCACCACTGTTTGTACTTCAGTCACCCAGTTTTTGGTATTCTGTTAAAGCATTCCAAGAAAGCTAACATATCACATATTGAAATTCCCCAAGATTGACATGCCCTGGATTAACTACTATTCATTAGAAATATGTCATTGTAGATCATACATTGTGAGGGTCAAGATACAGCAGCTTAGACTGCTCGCAGTTAGGCTCTTCTGTCCTTCTGAACATGAGGGCACGTTTGTTCCTTTGCCTATCTGCTTCTGCCATCAGAAATCTCCAGACTGAGAACATGTGAGCAATGAGACAATCTCCATCTAGCCATGAGTGTTGTTTATAGCTAAAGTTTTCCTGCCTGGCCCACAGTCAGGGCAAATCTCTCTCACCTGCCAATCCCACAGCCACTCAGACCCGACCAAGTAAACACAGAGACTTATATTGGTTACAAACTGTATGGCCGTGGCAGGCTTCTTGCTAACTGTTCTTATAGTTTAAATTAATTCATTTCCATAAATCTATCCCTTGCCACATGGCTCACGGCTTACCAGGATCTTCACATGCAGCTTGTCATGGTGGCGGCTGGCAGTGTCTCTCTGACTCAGCCTTCCACTTCCCAGCTTTATTCTCCTCCTTGCCCCGCCTACACTTCCTGCCTAGCCAACGGCCAATCAGTGTTTTATTGATTAATCAGCAACACATTTGCCATACATCCCACAGCACTTCCCCCCCCCCCTTTTTTTTTTTTCAAAAAGGAAGGTTTTAACCTTAACAAAGTAAAATTACATATAATTTGGGAATTTGGGCATAGCTTCTCTTACTACTTCCTGCTGGAGGGGGGCGCTGTATCTTATGGGGACACAAAGAAAATTTTAGGATCATGGAGTAGTCCTTGAGGCTGTATTGTCTGAGCCAGTTGCATGGAATCCATTCTGGATGTTGAATCATCTGGGCCATGGTGTCATCGGAGACCTTTCAGGTGGTCTTGGCTGGTCAAACCTGATGTATCTTAATCTGGAACAATTCCATAGCCTTTGGCTTTCTGTGGGAACAAAAGCAGAGTCTCCTTTCCAAAGTAACATATCCTTATATCCAAATTTTGAAGTCAAGGTATCTTTAAAATATACATTTTGGCATAACTGAACAGCTTTTACAATCAAATGTTTTTCTGCAGTTAAAAATCCCAAAGACAACACAATCCAGATTCTCTGTGTAATATCCATTTTTTACGTGGCTTATTTTTTATACTACCTTTACTGTCTCTTTAATGACTTTATTTTTTAAACTATGTATTTGTTTCTATAACTCTATATATCACCTTTTTTGTCTCTTTCAAGCCTACGTATCTTTTACACACATTGTAAACTATTACATCTGAATCTGTCTTATTGTGAATCTCTTGCCTTAAACTGCAGCAGCTGTGGCTGCTGGCTCCGCCCACCTCAGCTTCCCAACATGGCTACGTTTACCACCAGCTCTGGGAGCTATCGTGGGTCTATGCTTTTATCCAAGCAGCGTGTAGCCAAAAAACCTCTTTTTTTGTTTTGTACCTGCAAAGGCTAAATCCACCACGCAGCTTAATGTGCCACTTGCAGAGGCCTGATTCCCACCATACTGCAGGTTGAGCATGCACGCCAGGAACCCACCAGTAGCTGAAACCAGCAGCTGCCGCTCATTTGAGAGAGACAATTAGGAACTGTTTTTAGCTCCGTTTTAGAATCTTTTTCTCAGTTTTTAGGTGGAAACTCTTGCCACCACGTTGGACGCCATTTATAGCTAAAGTTTTCCTGCCTGGCCCACAGTCAGGGCAAATCTCTCTCACCTGCCAATCCCACAGCCACTCAGACCCGACCAAGTAAACACAGAGACTTATATTGGTTACAAACTGTATGGCCGTGGCAGGCTTCTTGCTAACTGTTCTTATAGTTTAAATTAATTCATTTCCATAAGTCTATCCCTTGCCACATGGCTCACGGCTTACCAGGATCTTCACATGCAGCTTGTCATGGTGGCGGCTGGCAGTGTCTCTCTGACTCAGCCTTCCACTTCCCAGCTTTATTCTCCTCCTTGCCCCGCCTACATTTCCTGCCTAGCCAACGGCCAATCAGTGTTTTATTGATTAATCAGCAACACATTTGCCATACATCCCACAGCAGTTGTTAGTACCTGGATCCTTAACTTCTAAACCTCCACAATAGTGAGAAATGCTTAGGACCTATTATAACTCACTTGTTCTTGGGTATTCTGCTATAGCAATGGCATCTGTAGCAACTGGCAACATGCTCAGAGTTAAATGGATTGACAGTGAATGTCCTGGTTCTGGGAGCTACAGACATTAAAGAGATTCCTTCAACTTTTAGGGTTTTAAAATATGAATTTCAACAAGGCATCCCTGTGATGGCAGAAGAAAAAAGGAAGGAAGGAAGGAAGGAAGGAAGGAAGGAAGGAAGGAAGGAAGGAAAGAAGGGGAAGGAAAAGGAAACTTAGTTGAAACTGGTCTCTTCTGTGGACTAAGAACCTAAATAAAGGAGTTCTGAAGGGGAACACTTGACAAACTTCACCCACTGTTGCTTGGAGAGGAGAAAAAATAGTCACTGAGGGAATGCCTTCAACACTTATATCATCTATGGTCCCTAAAGAACAATGAATAACAAATGTTGAGGCCTTTGGGTGTGACAGACACACAAGAATGCTGGCAGAAGTGATAAGGAGCACAAACCTTCATATATGGGAGAGAGATAGAGGAGTATGCAGCATCCAGCTTCAGAAAGAGGCGAAACTGGAAAGTATAAACTCCTGAGATCCAGGAGGTGCCTGAGACTTAAGTATTCAAACCTGAGATGAGACGCACAGTGGCTGAGGCTTAGTCACAAAACCAAGAGGGTGTTCTCCCTTCCTCCTTTGCCCACTACAACACAACTCAGAGAATGAAAAGACAAATCCTCTCTGGACAGTAGTGTCTAATTGCTGCAGGTGAACGGGTGGGCCAGAAGGGGAATACAAATTGAAGGAAACAGAGTATGGTACAGTGATCCAGTGTAAGCCAGCACTCATGAAGACTTGGGTTCGATTCCCATCACCATAGTATATAATAAATCAATAGATAAATAAATTGGGAATATAGAGTAATTGTGCAGTTAAATCTAGGCTGCAAGGTATCGCTGGCAGAAGTTGATATCCAGCCCTATATAAAATATTTATGGAAAGCTTTAGCTTTAGTGCATTCCTAGAACAACTGTTTACCAAATACGTTCACACAGGCACACTGCTGACAATACACTGAACCAGAACAACTTTATGATACAGGAACCTGGCAGGCAATGCTGAACCAAATAGCTAGAGGGAACATCCACAGAAACAGCCATAATATCCATAGCCCTGATCAAATGGGATGAGAAGATTCATTTCTGAGTATAATTGCTCCTGGCACGTATATTTGCCTATTTGTTTCATCTTTAGTGTAAACTGGCACCGTTTTCTTTAATTTTTCATACTAGAATTTAGTTACTTCTTTGTTCAACCATCAACCTTTTTTTTTTTTCTTTCTGTGACTCATTCTTCCTTAAATTGGGGAACCTATAAAGAAAGCATGAAGACACTTGGTGAACTAAAAGGCAGGAATGTTGTTCAATAAGTCTACAAAAAGAATTGTAAGGACTGAATGTGACGCTACTGCCTAGACTGACAATCTTCTAAGTATTTCAATTTCTGCCAGTGCCCCTGGAAGCTATCATGAGTGAGCCAGTGTACTTGGACGTGGAGAGAAAACAGCGCAGCTGGGAGTGGGTGACATACTTGAGGGACGGGTTTTGTCTGTGAATGCATTCCAGTCAGGGTAGGCCAGATTCACCTGAAACTTTAGCATGTCCTAATCAGACAGACTTGTTTCCCCACTTACTATGCCTCTGGGTGATGACATTGAGTTGTCTTTATTAAGAGTGCCGCATTGCCACACTATGGTATGCATGTGAAGCACAGTGATTAGGATGTGTCAGAGCCTCCCATAGTCAGGTATCCTAAGGATTTCAGTTCTCCGTTCAAGCTCACTTTATTTTTGAGTGCTGCAATTCAGCATCTTTAACAGCACCCAATTAGGAGAAGGCCTGAGGAAACCCTAAGGAAAATCATACTTTACACAGATGGGAACGTTTTCTTTAGCAAGTTTCAAATTAGTCATATTTTTACTTTAGGTGGAATCTCCAGATAAAATAATATTTCTTAATAAATATGTAAGTAAAACCTATTTAGAAAGTAAGAAATATTACTATGTAAGAGAAGTTAATTTGTTACCACTGTTCAAAACTGTTTTCGACAGGTTAACCTTGAATTTACCCAAACTGTTGTTCCCTCCTGTCTGGGAGGTTACAAAAGCAAATTATATACCCCCCAAACCATTTAAAAGGATTCCATACAGATTCTCTCAAGCTGTTGCCTCATGTCACAAATTTAATGACTTAATTAAGGAACATAATGTGAGGTGACAAAGAGATCCGTGGGTGCTGTTAGTCTTGTTCACCCAGTTTTAAATTGTCCACCATTTTGTAAACCAGAAGACCAAGCCAGCGACATGGCTCAATAGTTAAGACGGTTGCCCCAAAGCTTGAGTTCAACCCGGGACCCACATGATGACAGAGAGCTGACCACCTTCTGTTGCACATGGTGACGAATTTGCTGATACACTTATAGGCTTACACATGCTCTCGAGTGCACACGCACACATACACACATAAAAAGTACCTTTAAGCCGGGGGTGGGGGTGGGGGGGGTGGCGGCGGCGGCGGCGGCGGCGGCGGCGGCGGCGGCGGCGGCGGGCGGCGGCGGCGGCGGCGGCGGCGGCGGCGGCGGCGGTGGCACACGCCTTTAATCCCAGCGTTTGGGAGGCAGAGCCAGGCGGCTCTCTGTGAGTTCGAGGCCAGCCTGGTCTACAGAGCAAGAGCCAGGACAGGCACCAAAACTACACGGAGAAACCCTGTCTCAAAAAAAAACAAAACAAAACAAACAAACAACAACAACAACAACAAAAGTACCTTTAATCAGTTTGAAAATCTAGCAATGTTAAAGCAAACACTGATGAAAGGAGCATGATTTGAATTTTCTCCAGTGCAAACCTCAGATCTTTCTGATGGGGGAAGATAGATAATGTCTCTTTGACCCACATCTTCACGTGTTTCAGAAGGGGCCCAGGAACAATCTTTCCGCAGCTGCACAGACTGCTGTAGAAATACGCTTCTCACTCTGTGTGGAACTTTATATCAGTCTTCCATTTGCTGAATTCAAATGCAGTGAAACTCTGCATCAGCGTTGTTCTGCTTTCAGTGTTTAAGTGTGGCAGGGAGGAAGTCAGAGTGAAGACAGATTTCACACTTCACACACATGTGAAGTTTCCGAGGACAGACTAACTGATTTTACTCCAAAGGATGATGTACACACATAAACATGCATTGCCTCTGTGTGGGGAAAATGTGGTATGGTCATGGTACTTGAATCAGAAATACATTTCATAACTGTATGCTGTGTTTCATTATTTTGTCATCCATACAGGTCATGGGATGTTAAAGACAGATCATTTTATAACTCTCAGTGCACTGCCTGACACTTGTGCAAATATTTCTTTGCAACAAAATGATCAACTTTTCAAAATTAGTGCCAATAACTTTGTAGTTAAGCAAGACAAATATTTTCTTGTCTCCAGCAAGTATCTTGAACGTTCTGAAGATGTCATTCTCAAAGAGGGCCAGTCACACACGTGTTCAATGATACATCCAATTGCTAATTATAAAAAATGATCCTGTGAGCTGGTGAATTGGAGGTAGCTCAGTCTTCTCGTGGTTTTTAAATGTGTGTATTTCAGCCTGTTGCTCAGATATAACTAGTAAGGCAGAAAAAGAATGATATAGGGGAAATTTGTGTATCATTTCACCTGTTAATTGTTAATTGGAATAAGAGAGTAATAGGAACCTTTATGTATCTTACCTTCATGACTGACATATTTTACTGACTCCTTTAACTTAGAAATAAGTAGTATATAGTGGGCATACTATGTTATTTATTATGCATCTCTTTCATGAAAAATTTTGAAAATTTTATTTCTATTGACTTGTAATGTTCTGACTAAGGAACTTGAACAGGACTGATGTTTTCAATTAATAATAATCATTAAAAGAAATGTTTATTGTCATCCATAGTCAATACAAATGGGTCTACTTAGTTGCGTACACTGAAACATCAATACATAAAACAATACTGTGTTTTTAAGACATCTTATACCCCGTGTTTAATTAATGTGGTGAGGATTTTAAAACACTCTGGAAGAGAAGATCAAATTCCCTAGAAATACATATCTAAACAAATACATATATATGCATATAAATATATAATTATATGTGATATGTAATTTTATGTTTATATATATTTCTAGAGAATTTTATATATGAATATATATGAAAGATAAATATCCTTCCTTAAATTAATGTCATTGATTTATCATGAAAAGCCAAAATTGCATTAAATAATGTGCTTTTCAGTAATCACAGCTATAAAACAGTGGTAATGATAAAACCAAATAAAACCTCTCAGATTTGATTCATTTAGTTCTGAATGCAGGAGGAGGTATATTTGCCCACTTAGTGTGTTTCCTCACCCTCTGGAATTTTGTCTGGCTACTTCCACTACTTCCACCAGGACACGTGACACACCTGCCCTGCTCAGGACAGAGCACTGAGTAACAGTCTGCTTTCCCACACTGAGGTGTGTTATCTCTAACAGCCACTCTGATGGGTTTCCAGACACAGATACTTTCCCAGATGCTGTACCCTGTAGCACTCCGGGGAGGCAATCAAAGGCTTGGATTGCAGCCACTTCTGAATAGACCGATGGCCTGGCTACCCTGGAACTGCTGTAGCCACCCATGTGCAGAGACACAGTCTTTGCATTTTAGTAGAACAAGAACCATAACACAGAAGGTTCCCTTTCACTCCTACCACTTTCCTACCGGTATTTTTAAAGCATCAAAGTCCATGTTTAGCCAAACACAACTCCAAGGTACTGTGTTAATATCAACGGGACTTTTGTACATTCTATGTCATTTTGATATATCCAAATCAGAATAATGTTTTATTTCCTTAGTCCTATACCATCCAAAAGCTCTAAAACAGAGAGACCGAGAGACACACAGAGAGATTTACTCTGAGAAAACCAATTCTACAAATCAGATATGTCCTCTTTCATAATGGCCTCACATTCATATTAATAAAGGGGATTCCTTGCATGAAATAGTTCACCAATAAGAGGATTTTCCTCATGAAAGGAAATAACTTTTCTATGTTTTATGTTCTTCACATTTCTAACTTTTTAAAAAATTATTTAATATTATTTATTTTCTGTAGCTGTGGAAATAGACTAAAAAAAACCCTATGCAAGGAAAATTTTTTTTAAAAAAAACTTACAAAAGATTGTTGACTCAGAGTTTGAGAGACATCAATCAGTCCATGGAGTCACATGGCCCCATGTGACTCAGCCAACACATCATGGAAGTGGGAGCATATGGCACACTAGCTGCTGTACTTTACTGTGATCAGGAAACCACGAAGGAAGACCTGGCCACAGAGAGAGATGAAATCCCTAAAAATTCATCTTCTAATGACCTATTTTCTCTAAGTAGGCTGCATGTCATGAAGTGTCATGAAACTTCAAAACAGCCCAACAACTGAGGATAAAGTATTAAACATGTGGACCTATGGGAGACTTTCCACATTCAAACCCTAAGAAATATCATATAATTAGCTATTTTCTGAAAACAATGATGAAAAACTGAATCAACCTTCAGCAGAACATCAGGCTTTGTGACCACTGAGCTTTATAACTTTAGATGACCTTGGTAGTACTGTTTTTATACATTGCAACTACAATTCTAAGGGAATGTAGAATTTAAATTTAAGTAATTACTCAGAAAATGATATAGTGTAAAACTCACGGGTGAGCTTCACCCCTAAAAGCACAATAGCCCTTGGCTGCAAGTACAGTAACAACTTGTCTTCTTCAGGATACAGAATAAGCATGAAATAATGGTTTTAATTTGCATTCTTTTGCTCCTGGCAGCCTAAGTTCTAAATATAAAATTAGTTGCTGCATTCAGTATTTCATACTGAATTATTAGTGAATGTGAACTTTTGATCCATGATAATGCATTTTCCAGAGAAGAATGTAAAAGTTAGGAAGGCCTCTCATTGGAAGACCAGACAGATTATTTCAGAATTACCTGACCCAAAGTAGGAAGCTCCTACATGCATAATATTAACCCTCTTTATTGATATTCTCACATAGTTATTAGTTAAAAGAAATATAAATTTTGAACTTCATTGCCACTGAATTAGGTAGATGCCACATCCTGCATGGCGTGGTGCTTTTACCAGAATAATGAGTGGAGGGAATGAATAAAGGACCAGATGATGAGACACATACATAGAAAAGCTACTTGCTATCCATTAGAATGTGCACACTCAGATGGAATAGTACCCAGAACCCAGCTTCTTAATCACACACAGTGCGTGTGGGGGGCAGAGGAAGGCAGATTGGCATAAGCTCTCTCTAGGTGAGCAGTTTCTGGCTGTAAACCTCCAGGAGGAGGAACTTTCTATTGCTAGCTTTTGTATACACTGCCAGGATTCACACTGACACCAGATGAAGAATTTGCCAACTGTGAGCCTAACCTTTATGGAGAAGGCTTTGCTAATTCCCCATGGGTCTAAGGCATTGATCCTTGACATGACCATGTCCATGTCAATCACACATATTCACTCTGGACTCCATCTGCTACTTACATACTAATGCAGGGCTTCCTTAGACACCCACCCCATGCCAATGGAGGTACTGACATTGACAAAATTGGTGATTGCCTATCATAACTTTTAGTATTTGGATGACTCTTAAATTAATGTGACCTTGAAAACTCATTAGATGCATGCCTTTAAAACTAAACTTGATTCCCTATCTTATTATTAATTATGTGGCTCCTGAGAGCCTCTTTAATTTTGTTTCTTTGTGTAACAATGGGGAATAATGCTGATTCTTTTCTAGTTCTGTGTGTTTAATGTTGTCTTTAGACAAAAAATGTAGTTCCTTTGTCTTATTATTTACCACATGGTTTATAATTTGAGTATTTATGAGCAATTGCAAAACATTATTGGTATTATATATGCCTGTGTTGAGTCAGATGGTAACAGAATGAGAAGTTTCTATACGCTACAGATTTATTAATAAAGGAATACTACCACCTTTGTGCTGTGTGGTAGCTGCTCCCTACAGTTGGAAATGATTGCTGCTGTCATGAAGGAAACCCAAATAAGATCTGGCTAAGGAACATCATCTTTAGGAAAATGGGTACCTTAAAGAGCTTCCTATGCTCAGGAGGTCTAAAAAACAAAGAAAAAAAACCCTTACCCTTGGAAAATGTAAACTCTATCCTGAGTTTCTCAGTACATTCTTCAGTAGTGTAGACTATCAGTGCTCCATATGTAGGTGGGATTATCAGTGTTGTTGTTGATGCTTGATTGATTGGGGGACTTCATAGTGGTGTAGCTGACTTTGATTAATCCATGCTTTTGTAATTAACCCTATTAATTTCATTAGTTCAGCAAAGTGGACTTGGGCAGTATAATTGTTTTAGTCTATCAGGGTATTGTCTACTGTGGCAAGAAACAGTTGTATACATATCCACTAAGAAAAATTCTGTGACTCTTTGAATACATTAGATTCCAGCAATACAAGTAGGTAGTAGTGATCGATCAGGCACTGATGCCAATTATCATCCTGCTAGAATCTGATCAACATCTTGTGATAATGGAAAAGCAGAAAAGGGGGAAAAAAGCACAGGAGAGATTTCAATTGCAGATGCTGGTTTGACTATTAAGTGAAAATAACAGGAAAACTTTTAAGAAGATAATATTTCTACAAAATATAATTATCTTACCTTCAACTTAAAAAAATAACTCCACCAAAAGATTCTTAGAATTGATAAACATATCAGAAAAAATAGAAGATGCAAATTCAACATTAAAAATTAGCAGGACTTGTACATTATAAGAAAATCACTGAGATTGCAAGTCTGAGAAAAATTATTGGGGGCATCACAATACCTGTTTTCAAAACATCCTACAGACTCATTAAAAAAAAAACCCACATGATATTAGCGTTGAAAGAAGTTCACAAACCAAGAGAACATAATAGGAGACACAGAAGTAACTCCAGGCAACTACAGCCATCTCATTCTTGATAAAGGTGCCAAAGTACATACTGGAGAAAATATCGCCTATTCAACAAATGATAGAAGGAAATAAAATGCCTATTGACCTGAAAAAAGTAAACTTGAGGGACTACAGAGTGCTCTGCAGTTAAGAATAACTGTTGCTAGACTGGGCTTGGTCGCCCATGCTTTCCATCCCAGAATGTTAGGGGCAGAGGCAGGCAGACCTCTGAGTTCAAGGCCAGCCTGGTACAAAGCAAGTACCAAGACAGCCAGGGCAACCCCAGAGAAACCCCGTCTTGACCCCAACCACACAAAAAAGGAGTGTCTGATGCTCCTTTAAAGGACTGGAGTTCAACTCCAACAACTTGCAAGTCCAGCTTCAGGGAATCTGAAGCCATCTTCTGGCTTCCATAAGCATCCCTACACATGTGGCATACACATATGCATGCACATAAATAAATACTTTAAAAGTAGATTAAAAATGGATAATTGGACTTAACATGGATACCAAAAATGAGCCATGTAAATCATGCAGAAAAAAACTTGAAAATATTGGGCAAAGGCCGAGATTTTCTTAATGTGGCTCTAAAAACTCAGGAAACATAAGAAAGAATTTTTAAATTGAACTGCATCATATAATAAGGCCTCAGAATGACAAAGGAAACAATCATTAGAGGGGAGTCATAACCTAAGGAATGGGAGACTATCTTTTATGCATCTGATAGGATTAATATAAAAAAATACACAAATGAGTCAAAAGTTAGTAACAAATAATTTAAATCAACAAAGACATTAATTTTTAATTTATGTATATTGGTGTTTTGTCTCTCTCTCTCTCTCTCTCTCTCTCTCTCTCTCTCTCTCTCTCTTTGTGTGTGTGTGTGTGTGTGTGTGTGTGTGTGTGTGTGTGTGTATTTACCACATGTGGGATTGTCCACAGAGAGCAGAAGAGGGCATCAAATACCCTGAGACTAGAGATACAGATGTCTGTGAGTTGCCACGTGTGTACTAGAAACTGAATAGGATCCTTTGATATAGTAATTCTTAATGTTGAGTCATATCTCCATATCTAATGAATACCCCTTTGATCTGCAGAAATGATTTTCCACAGAATAAATGCAACAACTACATGATAAATACATGGTTTGTGATTAGTGTAATTTTTTGTTTTCATTAGTTCTTGTTTGTTCTAAGACTTGGTCTCTCCATGTAGTTTGTGTGATTGAGTTACTTCAGCTAACACTTTTGGCAGACACTATTTTTTTTTTCCATAGCTGGTAACCTCTATTAACTGGTTAGGGAACCAAGCAATACTGATATATGTAGAAATCTTTCCATAACTCAAACTCATATATTGAGGATGGCTATTTCTTAATAAGTTGAACTAAGCCATTTTTTTCATTCAGGATAAATATTCTGAATGCATCAGAGTCCTGAACTGGAAATGATTGTGTAAATAATATAGTCCCCTTGGACTTGTAAATAATTTCCTGCTTTCTAGTTCTTGTTTCTTTCGGAGCTACTCAGATACTTGGTACTATTTGATATTTAATCATTGAGTTATCATTTGTTTGATCTTGTTGACAGATGAGGCATCTCCAATGCAAGCAATCTCTCCCATATCCAGCATGATTTCTTCCACCTTCACTCATGATCAGTGCAGCCAGTTTTCATTGTCTTCAAGCAGAGGGGATGAGGAGTGCATCACAGTAGCACTGAAAGCAGCAGAGAAAGGGAAACTGTACTCAAAAGCTTCTGTATCACATGTGATTTCAGTACTTCAGGCCTCATCATGTCAGACATCACAATGCACCTCATGTCTTACTCAACTCAAATATAGATAGTTTTTAATTACAGGGATTTTCTGTAGCAAAAAACCATGCCTCTTCAATTTAAAAAGCATAGCTGTGAAAGAGTAACATATAGTTGAATGAACAGGTATATCGCATTCATGAAAGTATACAGGAATATCTAACACTGGTAATGTTACCTCTATCCAAATATATCTACAATTTAAGACAAAATAGTCCTAAACTCACTATCCATGCTGGGTAGAAGTTTAGAAGGCAAGTATAAAATTAATAAGGAAAATAACTTGAACAGCCAAACAAACTGAAAATTAAGCCAAAATTAATAGTAAAAAGATTTTATTTCAAGAACACTAATAAGGTTCAGCTAGGATGATGCAGGGTAGTATAGTCAGACAATCAAGGAATGAAGCAAATTGGAATTTTTATACAGAACTCAGAATATCTAAAAGCAATTCAATCCAGACAGGTGTAAATGTAATTCAGCTAAGAAAAAGAATATATTCAGTAAATTTTATTAAAATGACTGATTTTTATGCATAAAATAAATTTTTATTAACAGTTCATATCTATATAAATTTATATAAAAATTTATATGCTGAAGGCACAATATTTTTAGGAGTACCCAATATAGTGTTGGCTAGACAAATATTTCTTTAAAAGTTTTTTCCTTATTTTTATTTATGTATGTAGGTGTTTTACCTGAATGCAGTACTCACAGAGGGCAGAATATAGTGTCAGATACCCTGAGAAGGGAGGTTGTAGGCTGCCATTTTGGTGCTCTGAAATAAACCTGGGTCCCCTGAAAGAGCAGCCAGTGCTCTGAACCACCAATTCGTCTCTCTAGACCCTGACAAATACTTCTTTTATTATTATTATTATTTTATTTTATTTTTTATTTTATATACTAATCACTGTCCCTCCTCCTCCCATTCTCCCATTCCCCTACCCCCCATTCCACCCTCCATTCACTCCTGATAGGGGGTAAGGCCTCCCTTGGGTAGTCAACACTGGATGGCATATCAAATTGGGGCAAGACTAAGTCCTGCCCCATCCCTGCATCAAAGCTGAGTAAGGCATCCCACCATAGGGAATGGGCTCTAAAAAGCCAGTTCATGTACCCAGGATAGGTCCTGGTCCCATTGGCAGGGGCCCCACAACAGACAAATATTTCTTAAGGATGGTATTAAAAGCATGCATGCTTATAGAAAAGACAGAGTATGTTAGACTCCATCAAAACCCAAAATTTCTTATTTTCAAATTAAATTAAAAGGATGTACTAGAGACTGGAAGAAGAAAATGTAACCTAAGAGGCCATGAATTTGAGAGGAGTTGGGGGCCATGGAAGGGATTTGAGGGAGAAAAGAAGGTAAATTGATGTAACTACATGCTAATGAAAATATTTCACTAATAAGAGGAAATTCAATTACATAAGAGGTAAAAAATATGGACTGCTATTTCATGAGAGACACACAAATGCAAATAAGCATAAGAAATTTTGTCTTGATGCCAAAGGGATGGAAATTAAAATGACAGTGAAAGACTGTTACATCTAATTAGAAGAGCTAACATTAAAGAGACATGTTTTACCAATTGTTAACAAAGGAGTAGAGCAGGGGAATACATGAGGAATACATGCATTCTTTGAGGATTTAAAATGTGAGGGTGTATTAGGGAATTTCTTTAAAATGCTAAATGCAAATACTATGAATCAAATATACCACTACTCTTTGTATAAGAATATGGACAGCATGTAACATGTAGAAACTTTACATACGTGTTCAGTTAGTCTTACTTACAATAGTAAATTCTGAAACAACGTAAGTGAACAACACAAAGTGAATGGATAAAGGGGCCCTGACACACTATGCAATCAAACAATACTTAGAGGCAGTTAATAAGGAATATTTTGCTGTTGTACACAAAATCATGATGAATGTCAAAATGATTAGGTTCTAAGAAAGATGCAAAACAAAAATGTGTACCTTATGACTATTTAAATAAAATTTTCAAGATGAAATGTCTTCTGTAGTGAAGTAATATACACTTATTTTCTGAAGGAGTTGAGGAGGAGAACCAAATATGTGCATGGCTTGAGGAGATGTTTGGGGTGACCAAAATTTTATTTGTTCTACAAGCACGCTGATGTCTGTAATGTTAATTTAAATTCAGTACAGTTGTTTCAAACTTAAATAAAAAGAAAACAACTAAGAATAGAAAGTTTCAACATGAGATATTTTACGCTTTTGTCCAAAATACTTATATTTGATTTAGAAATTATCTTTTTTGAAGGGCCCAGATTAATTGAATTTTTCAAAACCATTGTCTTAATTTTACAGGAAAAGTTTCATGTGCTCATCCCTAATAAGGCCATTTTAAAATGCTGCTTCTTGATTCTGTGGGTTTTCTTGATCCATTGGTTCCTACAATCCTTCCTGCCCTTCCACTGGAATCCCGAGCTCTACCTAATGTTGGGCTATGGGTCTTTGCATCTGTTTCCATCAGTTGCTGGAGGAAGCCTCTCCGATGATGATTTTGTTAGGCTCCTGTCTGCAAGTATAGCAAAATATCATCAGTAATTATTTCATTGACATTTTTTTTTCTTTCTGCCAGTCCTGTTTGGTTCTATCATAGGTCTCTGGGCTGTCCAGCCCCTGGTTCCTGGCCCGCCAGGCAGTGCCGGGTGGAGGCTCTCTCATGCTGTGGGTCTGAGAGTGGACCAGTCATTCTCATAGAGGCTCAACCGACAATCAAGGAGTCTGCATAGGTCTGACCTTGGTCCTCTGCATGTGTATTATGCTTGTGTAGCTTGGTCTTCATGTGAGACTTCTAACAGTGGGAGCAGGGGCTGCCTCTGCCTCTTCTGCGTGTTTGTGGGACTCTGTTCATACTGCTAGGTTGTCTCATCCAGCCTTGATATGAGGGGAGGGATCTAGTGTTATTGCAACTTGATATGCCATGATTGGGTCATATCCCTGATAGGCCTGCAGTTTTCTGAAGGGAAATGGAGGAGACATAGATATGGGAGAGAGCGGAAGTGAGGGGAAGGGCCTGGGAGGAGTTGGAGGAGGGGAAATTGCAACTGGGATGTACCATATGAGAGAAGAATAAATTTAAAATAATTAAAAAAATAGCTGAAGTTTCATTGCCAAAAAAAAAACCTTACATATCTGTCATTTGTTACATACAGTTGCTTAAATTTCTGTTTTATGAAGTCTAGAGTTCCAGCCATGGAATGGTGCCATGACATTTAGAGAGGTTCATCCGCATGATTTAACCCAATCTAGAAACTTCTTCACAGACTTGTTTCCTACGTGACAATCTGAAAATGTTAAGCATCACTCAGAGTTGACTGACATAATCTGAAAGTAACTAAGTATGGTTAAATCTTGCCACAAAATCCTTGTTTTGCATTCAAGAGGGTGTGTATGTTTTGGACAGCCTTCTAGGTGAATTGGAAGTTAGTTTCTCTTAGGTATCAGTAAATATATTCTTTTACAGTGTTCTATTAAAAATAGAAGTAGGAGCCTGGAGACATGGTCCTAAGTTATGAATACTTACTGCTCTTGGAAAGGTCTAGGGTTTAGTTCCCAGCACAAACAACATGCAGCTCATAACTGCCTGTAACTCCAGGTCCAGGGGATTCAACTCTTTCTTCTAGCTATCATGGGCACCAGACAAACAAGTAGTGCACATATATAATTGCAGGTATCTAGAAATACAAATAAAAATATAACTAGATCTTCAAAAATAAATTTATATAAACTGTAATTGAGGCATGTCTTGTTATTTTCTACCTTGGTGTCATTAAATATCCACTAATGCCAACAATAAAACACTGACAACATTCATGATGGGACATATGTATTCATGACTCACTAAGCATTTTCATCTTCTGGTTTTTTTTTTGTATGAAAACTGACTGATTGATATGTTAAAAAATACTAGCTTCTTTCTTTCACACATTCATTACATAGTTATTATTTGGAATATATACTCAGCCAATGCTGAAAATATTTCTGTATCAATGCACTTGCAATCAGAAGTAGGGAAGTGTGACATTCCTTTCTTAATGTGACACCTCAAATCCTAAAGAAGAATCAGGCGTGTCAAAATAAGGAAGCAAAGCCAACACATTTCCTGAATCACCTCATATCTTACACACAGCTATTCTTGCAGAAATTAATTTTAGATAAATGACTAATCCTGTCAAATGACTGTGTCACATGGTAAAGGAGCAGTGATAAATCCATAAAAGAGAAAAGGAAATATCACCAATATTCCTTCAATAAAAAATGAATACTTCAGCATATTTCTATCAGTTCTCGTTTTCCAATGAAAGAGTTGCCAAGGAAACCTCATGCTAAACAAAACCCGCTGTCATCCGATGCCATCATTAAAGTGAGCAATCATTACTCATGGGATTCCTCTCATGGAGGTTCTATTCATTATTTCCTAAATCTGTAAAGCTATCATTTCCAGGGTTTCTTTTGAGTACTGACATAAAAAGAAACAATCATAATTTGTAAGAGGGTTGGTGAAAAACACTTTTTCTGCATCCCCAAAAGTGTTGTTCATATAGAAAGGAGAAACTGGTGTGAATTCTCTGTCACTTTCCTGAGAACTGAAATGTCTATGGAAGCTTAACATTCACTTTCAAAAGAAGGGGGGATATTGTGAAACTAAGCTCCAGTTACTGTTTTCATCATAAAAAGCCCGAGTTATCTGCTGATGTGTAACAAAGTAAACGACTCATGATAGGATTTCCCCCCATCATTTCAGTATTTGCCTCTGTGGCCTGAATTATCTAAGAAAAATGCTGACAGTTCAGAATACAACAAATGTCCTCCTTCAACAAACTGAGATGTGAAACAGTGCAGAAGGTTCAAAAGCAGAGCTCTGGACAGAGAACAGAAGAGTCCAGTTAGAACAGGCCTCTTCCTGCCTTTCATCTATTGTTCTATGGCTTGGAAATCGGCTACATAAATGGAGGAGGTGAAAGGCCACTGAAGGCATGAAAAAGTGCATTGTCAAGGCACAGGCTTTGAAGTCAGATTCAAAGTTCATGCTGCTGGCTCCTACTTTCTGTACCACCTAAATGTCAGTTAATGTTGCTCTTTTTATCTAATTTTTATTTTCTATTTAGCTTCAAAAGCAGAGGCTGGGTGTGTTAGTTTGCAACAACTGCCGTATCACCTGGGAGACTATGGTAAGAAACTATTCACTGAGTTTGAGGCAGCCTGGGCTACATGTGGCTCTGAGAAGGATAAGACAAAATGCCAGTGGCCGTGTCAGAGGAGCAGCAGGTAGCAATTGACTTCAGGAGATTGGCCCACCAGAATGCAAGGTACTGATGGGTGAATCTCAGATAGATAGACCCTGAGACCTTAGGCTCCAGAATGTCTCTTGCTACTGCTGTGTCTTTTTCATACTTGCCATTGCCATTTTCTTTGGTATCTGGCATGGTATGAATGGTTATGTGTGTGTGGGGGGTCCACACTGCCTTTAACGTAGTGTGATTATCTCATGGAAATATCTTCTTTTACTAGGTATTTTTACCTGCAAATTATTATGACGATGATTTCTTCTTGAGCTGTATTGTTGAAAATGTTGCCCCCGTCCCTGATAAAGCAGGGGCTACAGAGGATAGACAATAGGACCAAGCTAGGAGTTATGAGTTTCTCTTGAGGAGCCATATAGACCATCAATAGGTTAATGATTAAGAAAAACAATAGAGTCCCAGGAATTAGTCCAAGTTCTTTCTGATACTGGGAAATGTGTTCACAGGTTTTGGTGTGCATCATAGCTAAAATGAAGCTTTACACAATTGACTTCATGCAACTAGAAAACAAAGAATTGGATGGTTAGTTAGGATAATTGGACTGGACTCTAAAATACGATGAGTGAAACTAAGTAAGTGTTTTTCTGGCCATTACAAAAATTACTGCCTATGTAAATGGTTATGGCTGAAAGGTTCCTGATCTATGACTGTCACCTGTAGTACATAAAATGTTTAATCATGTAAGGGATATGATAAACATGATGCTTTTTTTACTTGTATACATTTTGATCATTCACTTGAAAAAAGAATATAATCACATTGCAATTTTTATATTGTTTGAAAGATTTTGCTGGGGTATATAAGCTGTAGGAAAAAAATAATTAGCTAGAAGAAAGACACTGAAAGAGACTGAAGGGATGTATCTGGATAGAGGTAAGAAAAGAAAGAATTGATGGAACGACCTTAAAGGTGTGTGTGTGTGTGTGTGTGTGTGTGTGTGTGTGTGTGTGTGTGTGTGTTTCTCCTTTTCGCTGGCCACAGAGAGTTAAGTTTAACCCATTCACTGGCCCCAGAAAATTAAGTTTTACTCCTTCTGACAGAAAAGTCAAATTGAGTGATTAGTCACTGCCTTCATGACTCCCACTTAATTCCTGAGCTGCTAAAGGCTGGTCCTTATGGTCCTTACAGCAGCAAGAACAAAATCAAAACTAAGGACTGGTAGAGAGCTTGACTATCTTGTACAATGCCCTGGATTAAATTTCTAGCATTACAAAAATAATAACTATGACAAGTATAAATGTGTTTAACAGGATTGTTGGTCACCAAACTTATTTCAAATTTATTTAATGTTTCTAATTTAAAAACTACTAAACACTTTGCAACTGGTATACCATTGATAAAATTTACATTAGACAGAGAAAGGGTTGTGAAATTATCCCCATTACATTTTAATTAGTTACTTTTTAAAATATTAAACCATTTTAAACAATGGAAGGACCCCTCTAGCTCTTGCAATTTAGCTTTCCAGTAGTGAAAGCACTGAATTTAGTGTCAATTCAAATAAAATGGAGTGCTTTCTGATCAGAAAATGAAGTTTCTGTCGAAATGTGAACACATTATACAGAAATGGGTATAAAAATATCCTTTGGATCATTTCTTCTGATTACTGATAATGAAAGTTTTAATGCAGAAAAGCTGCAGAGCATAGAAAATCACCCAGATGCTAGTTATTTTTTTCTACACCAGGACACCTCCTTGATTCTTGAATTGCTTTTTCCTTCAGTTCTACTGTTATTTCACATTCTCAAGTGGGGCATATCAACACATGACTCAAGGAGAGAGTTCTATATATTACATGAAAAGGAGAAAATTTTAAACTCTTTCAGTTTTGACAGGATTATTTTGAAGTGGAAAAACGCAAAAAAAATGAAGGATGAGAGAACTGTTGTTTATGAGAATCATTTTCATAATGCAATCACAAGCTACCAATAAGTCTCATAAAATAAAAGCATGAAAGTAGTAAGGCAAGGGTGTGTGAGATTGAGGTAGTCCTAACCACACCTACATGTCTGTGTGTAGACATCCAAACCTCGTTTCTTGTGAGAGGTTTGAGAATAGATGTAAATGAGCCAGGGGGATGGCTCCACCAGTAACGTGCCTAGTGCATGCTATGGAAGCACAAGGACCTGAGTTCAGATCTCTAGCACCCACATAGTCAACCAGCTGTTGGTTTTGCACTTGTCCTTTCAGTGCTAGAGAGGGAGAAGAAGAAGGTCCTCAGCAAGAATGTGGGAAGACTCAGCCCTAACAGGCCTGAGGGCCAGTTGGGCCAAAACAGTAATGAGAGCCAGCCTGTTAATAAGATACTTCCTGAGAGACAATCTGGTCTGCCTAAGGGCCTTAGCAACAGCAGCTGAGACATGATCTGAGATGACCTGGACCAATGAGAGGAAGCCATGTCACACCAGTAGATGTATATTCATCAGACTTTCTCCCAGGGTGAGATCAAAGGTATATAAGGCTTACCTCTTCCTGAATAAACTGAGTTGGTTGTTTCAACATCCTCCTAGAGTCTGTGTTGTTGACTCTATGCCTACTGGCCCCCTCCCCCAAAGGGAACAGCACATGACCCTGCTACATCTGGTGTTCTGAAGAGGAATCCCTTTCTTCACACACAGCACTGGTTGAGCGCCCCCTTGAACAGTGTATTTCAGTGAGTAGCCTCCTCTACATTGTGTGATTTTGGTCCCTTTGGCAGGTAAGTGCTGGGACCCCCCTTTTCTTCTCTTTGTTGTTTGTCTTGTTTGTGAGTCTGTCTGTACAGCAGGGTGGCACATGCTTTTGTTCAGGCTTGCCTGGTGTTTCCATATAAGGGCTGGAACCTCAGGAAATGGAGCTACCATCTGACTATTTTTAATTGTGTATGTGTGTGTGTGCGTGTGTGTGTGTGTGTATGTGTGTGTTCATGAGTGCATGCATGTGCTTGTGGGTTGTGATACCTGGAGGGATGGATGAGCACTAAGGGTGCTTGCTACTCCTCCAGAGGGCATGTGGGAACCTGACCTTTGGATGAGAGTTCTGTTCCTGGCCAGAAAAAGGGAAGTGGCATTGGGAGTAACCCTCCAATTGTTTTTTATGCCCATTTTGTTGGCTATAATTGCTGGCCTAAAGTCTTTCTCTACTGAGGAGGTCATTAAGGCCCACAATAAGCACTTCCAGGAACAATATAACAGCAACTTATCTATCACCTTCATTCTGTCCATGACTGATGTTTCCTCTGCCTCTGCTGACAAGGAGTGGATGAGAATAGGCACAAAAGAAAAGGATGGAAAGAGAGGAAATTATTGTAGCAGCATCCAAGCCTACACTGGCAGCTTCTTTCTCTGCTCCCCCCATGCCTTGAGTGACTACCTGCTCACTGCAGTGTCCACGGAATGATTTGCCTGGATGTCTGCTTGCTGAGCCAGCTGCTACATCTGAGCCTATTCCACCTATGGTGCCACATATGCCCACCATGGCATTTCCAGTTAATGTGAGTCCCAGTCATCCAACCAGCCATGGATACCTGTCCCTCTTGCAGAACTATCCTTAGTCTGTAAGGCCACTAATGAATTAGGTCCTGACTTGATGCACTTTGAGCAAGTCATATGGCAATGGGCAATGCATTTACAGACTTATGGTCCTCGGCCCATGAGCATCTCAAGAGAAATAGCAATGCTCTACTGTATATTAAAACAAGCCTGAGCCTTGACCTGATCATCATAGGCAGCACACTAGTTAAGGAAAACTGCAGGCTCCAAAACAATCTTCATGAAATGGTACCAGTCATAACCCTGACCTGTACCAATGAGAAGCAACTATGTCACACTAGCAGATGCATATTCATCAGACCTTCCTCTAGGGCAGGGTGGAGGGTACGTAACCATTGCCTCTTCCTGAATAAACTGAGCTTGTTTTTTTAATATCCTCCCAGAGTCTCTGTCATTGATTCTGAACCTACTCACCTCCTCCCCCAAAGGGAACAGGACCCTGCTACAGAAGAGGAGCTTCTTAGCTAGCTAGTCTTCTCCATCTCTACATTCAGTGAGAAAACTGTTCAAAATTAGAGGAAGGAGTTGTGACAAGGGAGACAACTTTCGTGTACATCTGACTTCAATAGACATGTGCATAAACACATATTGACACACATATACACAAAAGAATGGTCATATACACTTAAAGGTGACTCATGATGTTAATATTCTTCAGCATTTTTCTGTCCAGGTTAACTACAAATGTAAAAACTGTACAAAATAAATTAACAATATTTTAGTATATAAAAAAATCTTGCTTAGTTTTAAATTATGATTTCTCTTTTACATAGAAAATGGATAAAACCACTGTTGGGGTTGTATCTCAGTGGCGGATTATTCATACAGAGTAAGATAATTGTAAAGGGATAGTCTGGTTATGTGACTCAATGCTTTTCTATTGCATGATCGATTGATTCATAGAGTTTTGCTATGTAGCTGAATAGCTAAAGACAGATTCTAACTCATAATCTTCCTGTCTCAGCTTTCCAAGGGGCAGGATCATAGGCATGAACTACCACATGCAGTCATTTAGCTTTAAATGTGATGCCTGAAGTGAACCATATGGAGCTGCCATGTATTCCAAAGATCAGCTACCAATCACTTCTGCATGAGAAAGCTCAAGGACATCCTAAATTAGTTATATTTTACCAATTTCTTTTCAATATTGCTATCTTCTTGAATTCCTGTGCTGATCTCATCATCTTAGAAGTATCTCCTTTTCTCATATATGAAAGAATAATTTTGTGCAGAATTCTACTGATTTTTTTAATGTAAACTGAGATCACTAAAACAATATCTTGGACAAATTTGGTCACAGTGTTGAAATTATGAAGTATCACAATCACTAAAAGTTAATACCATAATTTACCAGACTTCTGAAAATATTAGTCAAGAAAAACAATATTATAGTGACTTTTATGTTTTTTGAAATGATTTATATGAGAAACACCAAAAGTTACAAAGCAATGTGGGCCACTTAACAAAATAATACTGTCAATAATAATGACAGTATTATTACATATATATATATACTATATAATATAAAATATTTTGAAGTGTTATTATATATATATATATATATATATATATATATATATATATATATATATATGACAATACTATGTGAAAGACAGTTGTAAGCATATGAACTAAATTCAAAAGTCAAAAGTTGAATGTTTTGTTTGGCATTATTATGATTGTTTATTATTTTTTAAATTGTGATTTAAATTTTACATGCATGTGTATTTGTGTGTGTGTGTGTGTGTGTGTGTGTGTGTGTGTGTGTGCATGTGTCTATGCATCTGGTTGACAATGTAAAATACAAGAGGGTATTGGATTTCCTGAAGCTATAGTTATAGGTGGCTGTGAGCAGTTCAATATGGGTAATGGGAACCAAGCTTTGGGCCTCAGAAAGACTATATTACAAAATTCTTAGTCACTGACAGATCTCTCAAGCCCCAGTGATTGTTAGGATCTACTAAGCTTTATCTCTACATTCATCTGAAATACCATGATGTAAATGTGTGTCCTTAGGTGATATAGATAGAAACCATGTGTGACTCTGCACATATATACATGGTCATCCAAGGAGCAGAGATTGTGAAAACTTTTATAATTCATAAACAAAGACTTACAGTGGACATCTTTTATTGCTACAGCTTCAACTGTTTTTGTATATGCTCTATCTGTGTACAGAACTGATCTTTGTGAAAACGTACTTTTGTGGAATCAAATTAGGAATAATATCAAGAAATCTGTTGAAACTTGGAAAATACTTTTCATAATATATTGTTTTGGTACTAAAAGATATGTAAAGACATAATATGAAGTATAGTGAATTTTTTTTTTGGTTTTTCAGGACAGGGTTTCTCTGTGTAGCTTTGCGCCTTTCCTGGAACTCACTTGGTAGCCCAGGCTGGCCTCGAACTCACAGAGATCCACCTGGCTCTGCCTCCCGAGTGCTGGGATTAAAGGCGTGCGCCACCACCGCCTGGCTGAAGTATAGTGAATTATAAAAATCATAAACGTTAAAACAAAAAAGAAAATTTAGAATGCTGAATTTTAAATTGATATAAATCAATTGACAAAACTAAGAAACCTACTCTATTAAGTTTGTTAAAGAATTAAACAACTGACAGTCTGTCTTGACTGTCTCAAAAGAATGTAGCTGACTTATTTATTGCCTACATTTTGAAGCCTTGTCTCATAAGGAATAGGTTATTTTTTATCAAGGCATGACTCACATCTACATCTTCTTATTTGATCCTTTCCACAATTCTATGTATACCTACAGAAGCTTTTTCAATTAAATGCTTCCAGCTTCAATAGCAGGTCCATGTGACTTTGAATATCCAGAAATTCACCTGAAGCATATGTATGTAAATCAGAAATTGAAGGAAGCAGCACTGATAGACAGTCATACCATTGCAGAAGTGTCTTTGGTGTGGTGATACTTTATTTATGTACCTCAATAAAGCTTATCTGAGGTTCAGAGAAAAAGCCAGCCACTATATTAAACATAGAAGCCAGGCAATGGTAGCACATACCTTTAATCCTAGCATTTGGGAGGTAGAGATCCACCCATATCTCTGAGTTCAAGGCCACACTGGGAACAGAGCCAGGCATGGTGGTACATGCCTTAAATTCCAACACTAGTTAACCATAAAGATCTGGAGGTCTGTACAGACAGACAGGAAGTGACAAAGTTGGGCAGGAAGATGAAGTGATGTAGCTGGGCAGAGAGAGGAAGTGAGATTGAAGTGAGAGAGAAAGGTATACAGGTGTGGGTATACAGGAAGCAGGCCTTTTTTGGGGACTGAGGTGTCAGTGAGGTTGGCTGTGGCTTGTCCTATTCCTCTGATCTTTCAGAATTTACCCTTCTATCTGGCTCCAGGTTTTATTATTAATAAGACCACTTAGCAATTTGTCTTACACTTTGGTTTCGTTTCTTTGTTTCTTTGTTTGTTGTTTTCATTTGTATTATTTATTTGCGAATTTTGTACAACTAATTTTGATTATATTTACCCTTCTCCCACAATTCCCAGGTTCATCTCCCCTTTCCAACCCAATCAACTTTGTATTTGTATTTTCTCTCTCCTCTTTCTCTTTCTCTCTCTCTTTCTCTTTCTCTCTCTCTCCCTCTCCCTCTCTCTCTCTCTCTCCCCCTCTCTCTCTCTCTCCCTCCTCTCTCTCTCTCTCTCTCTCTTTCTCTCTCCCTCTCTCTCTCCCTCTCCCTCTCCCTCTCCCTTCCCTCTCTCTCTCTCTCTCTCTCTCTCTCTCTCTCTCTCTCTCTCTCTCTCTCTCTCTCTCTCTCTCTTCCTTGTATGTCTATCAAGCCCAATTTATGATAACCATATAGTCTTGGTTGTGTAGCTTTCACTGAAGGTCTTGTACCCACCAGAGACCACAAATTTGAAGAAAAAGTGATAGTCCATCTCCCAGCAGGTATCAATTTCCCATAGTTCCTTGGCTAGTGGTAATTCTTCACATCAACATCCCCTCTCCATGCTGAAGTTTTGTCTGTCTTGGGCTTGTGCAAGTTTTTTACATGGTATTACAATTGTTGTGAACTCCTATTGCAACCTCTGTGCTGTGTCTAGAACATATTGTTTCCTTGTAGTAATTCACTGCCTCTGGATCTTAAATCTTCCCTTCTCTTCAGCACTGATCTCTGAGGCTGGGACAGGAGTGTGATATAGATGTCTCCTTTATGACTGAGTATTCTGTATACTCTTATTATCTGCATCTGGAGTAGCTGTGGGTCTCTGTGTTAATCACCATCTACTGTAAAAAGGAACTTTTATAATGAGAGTTTACAGATATGTTAATCTATGTGAATAATAGTAAGACATTAGAAGTTGACTTAATACTATGACATTTGCAGAGTAATAACAATCCGTTCTCCCTTAGTGCCAAAAACCTATGTGGCCACAGGTTCTTGGCACCATTATTAGTACCAAGTATGGGTTTCAACTTCTAGAGTGGGTCTCAAATCCAATCAGAAAGTTGGTAGATATTCCCATGATGTTTGTGACACTATTTCAGTCCCTAGGCAACATATCACATCCCAGACCAACAGGGTTAAAGAAAAAGAATTGGTCTCAATAAATATATAAATAAACATATATCCTTAAACCACAGCATATGGTGAGACTGCAGTGCCAGAACCAAGGCAAGAAGACCCTACTGACAGTTTTGGCATTTATACTCATGTGTAAATCTTACATATTCATGACCCCCAAAGGAATCTTGCCACAATCATGAGTTTTATTGATTGTAAATGCATGTTTACCGAAAGTAAAGTAGCAACCACTTTTTTCTTATTATGATAAAACTTATAAAATAAGCAATGTGCTAGTTAATATTTACCACCTTGATATAAACTTAGACATACCTAGGAATGGGGAATCTCAGTTTCAGAATTGTCTCCATCAAATAAGTCTGTGGACATGTCTGTGGAACTTGTTGCTAACTGATGGATGAGGGTTCTGCTTACACTGTGTCAGATGAGCCTGGCCTATATTGAAAAGGTACATAAGAAATCCAAGGAGCAGCTGGGCAGTGTTGGTGCATGCCTTTAATACCAGCACTCAGGAGGCAGAGCCATGTGGATCTCTGTGAATTTGAGGTCAGCCTGGTCTATAGAGCAAGATCCAGGACAGGCACCAAAACTATGCAGAGATACCTTGTCTCAAAAAAACAAAAAACAAAAACAAAAAAAAAAGGAAGGAAAAGAAACCCAGGGAGCAAGCCAGTAGCATCTCTTCACCATGGTTTCCATTTAAATTCCTTCTATAAGGTTCCTGACCCAAGGTACTGCCTTCTTTCAGTGATGGAAGGTCACCTGTAAGTAAAATAAATCTTTTGCTCATGATGTTTATCACAGTGAAACAAGGGAAACTAAAACAGAAAAACAGAATTTTTTTAATTCTTTTAATTTTAAATAATTGTTATATATTAAATATTTCTCACAGTATAGCATTTATTATGTTCACACATTTATGGTTTAAGTTTCAACTTACGAAATACTGGATGGGACAGATTAAGAAATTCATATATCTCAACTAATTGGTTCATTCTTTTGATTTAATATAAATCCAAATGCACACTTTTTATCCACATGTTTATATTATGTGCAATGAACTTTAATGTCAGTATTCCAAAGAGTAGAACTCCCTCAGCCTCCTCTATTGTACTAGAGGTTTGGGATGGACGGTGTGAAGGGTGATGCTCAGAGCTGCTGGCTAAGCTGGCACAGGGACTCCCCACCCCTAAAATTGCCAGCCTCTCTCTTCCTCTCCTAGTCTTGCTGGGATGAGTGGTACAGTTATTCTTACATTTAGAGGCCATGCAAGCCATGAGGTTGACCGCCTCATTGCTGTACCCATATTCATTGTCATAATAGGAGATGAGTTTGACAAAGTTATCGTTGAGGTCAATGCCAGCCACAGCATCAAAGGTGAAAGAGTGGGTGTCACTGTTAAAGATACAGAAGAGTAACTCATCCTCACAATAATCCATAATGCCTTTCAGTGGGCCCTCCAATGTCTGCTTTGTCACCAGCAGTTTGCTCCAGGAAGTGTGTCAATCCATGGCAGACACACTGGAGGTAGGAACAGGGAAGACCATGTCAATGAGCTTACAGTTCAGTTCTGGGGTGACCTGGCCCACAGCCTTAGAAGGACCAATGGATGCAGGGACAATATTCTGGGCATCCCCATGGTCATCACTTCATAACTTCCCAGAGGGGACATCTGCACTCTTTTGGGTGGCAGTGATGTCATGGATGATGACCATGAGTCCCTCTGTGATGTAATAGTTGTCATTGATAACCTTGACCAGAGGCACTATCAGCTGGTGGTGGAGGGGGCATTGCTGACAATCATGAGTGACTTGTCATTCTTCTGTGGTTCAGGCATTTCACAAATCTGGGAGGGAGCATCAGCAGAAGAGGCAGAGGAGCCTTTTGTCCTCTGCCCTTCAAGAGGGCCTAGCCTTATCCATGGATACCAATAAACTCCACAAAATACTTAGCAGTATCATAACCTGATTAGATGTTAGCAGATCTTGCTCCTAGAAGATGGAGCTGGTCATCCCACGGATGACAAGCTTTCTGTTCTTGGTCTTGGTAGTGTTGTGGAGCTTGTCATGAGTCATACTAGAACATACAGACTATCTAGTTTAGGTCAATGAAGGGGTCATTGATGAAAATAATATCCAATTTGAAGGCAGCCCTGGTACCAGGCATCCAGCATGGCCAAATCCGTTCACTTTGCCCTTCACCATCATTTCTCAGGGATAAATCTGGCACTGCATGAGAAGATGTTGCTACTTCTGGAATAGGTAGGAGCAGAAAAGCTGTTTACTCTTTATTGTATTTACTTCAGAGACCTGCTATTAATTTTTCCAAATATTTAGAATATTCTGAAGAAAATATACCTTTATATGGTTTATTTTCTATGCCATAGATATTTTAAGTTAGTTAAATATCAATTTAGAATAAGAATATATAGTGCAAATATGGAGAGTTAGATGAAGGAGTAGTCAAAAGCAAATTAAACTATATTATCTACAAATATTGTCTATTTCTCTCTTTTGAATATATTATATTTCCAAATATTATCTTACAGAAATATTTTCTTGTTGAAATCTAATTTTCATTTAGGCAGAGAAGGAAACTGTTATGAAGCATACAATATAACACAATTGCTTCAAATTATACCATTGCATATGTAAGTATTTTGCTAAGAAAAAAATCAATGGCTCTAACCAATTCTTTACAATATTTTCATTAAAAAAATCATCTTGTCATTCTGTATTTGTGTCCTAACACCAAAGGAAAAAAAATACACATTTGGCTTATGTTCTTTGATCAACTACTAGAATAAAGTAAGTTCATAGCTAGAAACAATCACTGTGTACAAGAGAAAATCAAAACATTGTAATGTGTAAACTTTTCAAGCAATAGCCAGTCACAAATTATTTTTGTATTCAAATTTTGTATTATCTATTTAATTTTGGTATATTTATATCCTTATGTGCTGGTGTTTAGTATATACCAAATTTGGCAAAATAATGTGAAATACTAATGTTTATTTTCCGTGTGTTTAAATAAACAATAATAAATATTTTTGTTGAAGGTGTGCTTTTTAAAATTAATATAAACTATTTCTGTATTCATCTCTAAATTGAGATTTTTGTTTGTCTAGTCATTTAAATGCATATATTGGATTAAAGCATTATTCTGGCCAATATTAAAACCATGTTAAATCCAATAAGCAGTTAGAGATGAATGTAGGCTCTTTTATTGTGCTTTATATACACAGAGAAAGCACAGAGTCAAACAACATTAGAAATAAATTTTAACTAGAAACTGAAAAATTGTTATAGAAAGCTAGACAAATGGCCATGTGATAGGAAAATGTGGATTAAGGTAAGAAAAGTTGGAATGAAATTTATCTGAGTTAGAGTAATTGCAATGCTCTGTGAATTAAAAGCAGGCAACCAAGCACATAAAGAAGTTGGCTATCTTGGGAAAAGTGCATGGAATGAATATTTGAGACAATTGTTAAGTTGGTTATAAAGAAATAAGGTTGTTCTTCCCTAGGGAAGAATATTTCCTGAGCTCTTGGTGTTCCTTAGTTGCCTGCAGTTCTTTGTATAAGTTTGCAGCCTACTGTGTTGTCCCTCTTCCAGGTTGGCACGTCTATTGCTGTTGTCCTTGTTTGGCTCATGTACTGGATCACCAGTAACTCCCAAATACCCATCAGCTGCTTCCCAAACACAGAAGCTTATATTAATTATAAATGCTCAGCCAGTAGTTCAGGCTTATTATTAACTAGCTCTTATACTTAAATTAACCCTTAATTCTTAGCTATGTTTAGCTACATGGCTTGGTACCTTTTCTCAGTACAACATTCTCATCTTGCTTCCGCTGAGTCTAGCTGGTGACTCCTCACTCTGCTCTTCTTCTTCCCAGCATTCTTAGTTTGGTTGCCCTGACTATACTTCCTGCCTAGCTACTGGCCAATCAGCCTTTTCTTAAACCAATTTGAGTGACCAATCTTTGTTGTTGTTTTGTTTTGTTTGATTTTCAAGACAGAGTTTCTCTGTGTGGTTTTGGAGCCTGTCCTGGATCTAGCTCTGTAGACCAGGCTGGCCTCGAACTCACAGAGATTTGCCTGGTACTGCCTCCCAAGTGCTGGGAATACAGGTGTGTGCCACCACCACCCAGCCTCGAGTGATCAATTTTTACAGTGTACAAAAGGATTATTCCACAGGAGGCTCATATTCAGACAGTCATACTAATGAGAGTTTATGAGTGCAGCTTCTGACATTCCTGGGAGACACAGTCTCATAACAAACCTGTTCCTCTGGCTCTTAAAATCTTTCCATGTCGTACTTGGCAATGATCCCTATACCTTGAATATGGGAGTTGTTTTGTAGGTGTATATGTTGGGACTGGAATAGAAAGAGGAAATGATTTAATTATATTAAGTTCAAATATAAAAGAGAAAATTAAAACTAGAAGAAAAGAAATGAGGTTGCACACAGGTTGGGAAAACCCAGGAGCCAATGGCAGGGATTATCATGTTTGATCTTTAATCAATGTGTAGTGAGAATTACCAAGCTGGTATTTGTTTGTTTGTTTTTCAAGACAGAGTTTCTCTGTATAGTTTTGGTGCCTGTCCTGGATCTCACTCCGTAGACCAGGCTGGCATTGAACTCACAGAGATTCACCTGGCTCTGCCTCCTGAGTGCTGGGATTAAAGATTAAAGGCATGTGCCACTGCTGCCCGGCTAAGATTTTTTTTTTTATTTAATAATCAAACCTAGAGTTTGAAAATAGCATCACAACATCCATGCAGAAAACATGCTATCTACAACTCTGCAGGATGTAATCTTTCTAGACCAACAGATGTATACCCTGTCTCTGATTTGGACTGAATCACCTTCAAACTTTCCCAAGTAGCTTCAGAATGCAAGCATTATACATTTCAGTTTTAGAGAAAAGAGAAAATAAACACAATGAGGAATTTGTCTAAGAGAAAGTGAGGAAGTTAAGTTAACTGAGGTTATCAATTGCTCTCAGCCCATGCTCTCTTCATCATAACTATTTAGAAACAGCCAGTCTCAAGACATCCATCCAGCAACCTGTGAATTTAACCCAAGACGTGGCTAGTATGGTAATATAAATCATATTTCTTCAATGCTTCTCTAACTTGTTTCTATTAACTCTCATTGCATTATTTGTTTTGAGGCCACAAATGTCTTATTATTTTACTCTAAGGCAAACTCTCCTTTAAGAAAATTGAACCTCAGTAGAAAAAGATATGAATTAAAATCAAAGGTTATTTTGAATACAGGAAAGACAAGGAGAAGGCCATTGTGCCAAGATGTAGAAAGGTATTGTCAGATGTAGAAACAGACCTGGAAAAGACTATGGAGAAATACATGAATAAAATCTCTGGCATGGTGCACGTGAGTGCAGCCCAGAGATGGTCTTGGTTGGAGATATAACAGTGTGTGTGTGACATATTCTCAGCAAATGTAGCCACTAGTTAAACCAATTTGTTCCTTGAAGGAAGCCAGGGAATGCCCAAGTCATTCATCATAAATCATTATCCTTATTTATTTTATTTGTTTTTTGTTAGGTCTTTTAAAGACAGGCTGTCATATAACTCATGATGGCTCAACACTGCCTCCTATAGCCCAGATTGGCCTTGAACAGATTCCCATGCCTTCGCTTTCTAAGTACTGGGGTTATAGGTATGTGCCACCATGACTAACTTAACAAACTATCACTTAAAAATTAACTCTGAGATTTTTTTCTGCATTTTAGCTTAATAGATTTTTTAGAGTCTGCTTCAGTATCTAATAAACACTGATAGTATAGATTTTGGGTTTCTTGATAATCCATGTAGGAAATGATGACATCATCTAAGGTAAATAATTATTTAGTATCTTCAATTAAAAAAAATAATTTTGTAATTATTAGAATGTATTAAAGATTTTTATTGTTTTCTTTTTTAATTTTGTTTTGTTTTGATCTTTTCAGAAAGTACCTCATGTAGCCTTTGCTGTCTTGAAACTGGCTACACATCTGAGGATGGACTTAAACGTCTGATTGCATGTTTCCACATCCATCCTACTCGCTGGATTATATGTGCATGACATCCACTCTAGCTGTTCCTGTTCTTTAAGTGAATCCTTTATGAATATTCTTTCACTGTTCAAGCTTTTCAAATCTATCTTCATGCCTATTGGTTTACCAATTATGCCTGTTGCCTAATTCTGCTAATAACGCAGGGCAGCAAGGCTGATTCAAGACTTTTTTATGTGTGTGTGCCACAGAAGGCATATGGAGACCTCAGTATAACTTCAGGGAGTTCATTCTCTCCTTCTGCCATGTGTATCATAAGGTTACCAGTGAGTCCCTTTACATGCTGTGTCCTGTCACCAGTGACTTGGAACTTTAAATATATATATATATATGTATATACATATGTATATATATATATATATATATATATATATGTTAATAAGGAAGTGGATGTTTGCCCTTATAACAACTAAGGGTATTGCCTCATGTCTGTCTTCCTTTCCCTTATCCATATTCCACATTGCACAGTGTACAATCTGTTCTCTTGTGCTCCTCGTGGAAAAACTGAGCTGTGAAAGGGTGTTTTAGGAAGGACTTTCCAAAGAATACTTATCACATTTTCCAGCTGCCCAGAAAGTAGGAATTTGTTTTTAATCACAATGTTTTTTTTTCTTTTTTTGAAATGTATATATATTTTCCTGCTGTAAATGGAGTTCAACCCCTAGAGAGTAGAAACTCATTTCTAGATTTGGAATCTACTTTACTCTAGTGTGTTGGAGATATGCAAAAATCATTTCTAGGTTTGGAGTCTACATTGCTCTAGTGTGTCTGAGCTATGCAAAAATCATTTCCTCTACAGTTCAGGGATGTCTACAAGTCTCCCGAACTAGCAAAAGCAAGATGATTGCCAAGAATCGAGAAGTCTCTTAGCACGTTATTTCTGTTATTCTTTCTGCCATATTAGTCATCTGTGGTCTCAGAGCATTGAAAGATTTTTCATCACCTCAGAATGGATGGTGCATTTTTAATGATTTTTCTTTGTAAAATCCACTTCAAATCTTCACTAAGAGAAAAATCTGATGCTTTTTTTTATTTCAGTTTTACATGTAAAACTTTCCAGAATTTGTTAAAAGTAGCACTTTAAGTTTTACTCAATATTGACAGTTTTTAAGCTATCATTACTTTTGAAGTTTAAGTTAAAATTTATTTCATCAAGTCATCACAAAGAAGTTGTGGTCATTTGAATGAGAATGGCCACCATAAATTCATATGTGTAAATACTTGTTTCCCAGTTTCTGGACCTATTTCGAAAGGATTTGGAGGTGTGACCTTGTTGAAGGAGGTGTGCCACTTGGTATGGACTTTGTGATTTCAAAGCTTGTGCAATGCCTACTATTTTTCTGCCTCCTGGTTGTATCTCTTGATGGAAGCTCTCAGCTACTCTTCCAGTGACAGGCCCCATCAAGTTCTACACCATGATGGTCACAGAATCATCCTCTGCAACTGTAATACTCTGATAAATGCTTTCTTCTATAAGTTGCTGAGGTTATGGTGTCTCATCTCACCAATAGAATATACAGATAGACAGAAGATAGATAGACAGAAGCACATTTTCAGTTAAGTATTGTCAATGTTGTCCATAGAAGAAAAGGAAGGGAATACTCTATAATATATATAAATATATGTATATATATATCTCCCCTCATGAAAGCAGGAATCCCTGTCAAAAATGTGCAACAAAAATGAATTCAAAATGTATAAAGTATTTGCCAAGACTTGCATGTATCATGATTGGATAAAAACTTGAGTCCCATGGCATTTTAAGCCATCCTGTATCCCCAGGTCTGCTCAGTCAACGGGAGCACTGGGGGCTATTTGAAAGGGCAGAATTTGTTGAGTCTTCCAAAGACCTCAGACCCAGGCAACTGCCACTGTGTGTCTTGTTGAGAGTACAGCTTCCCAGGAAAATCACACTCACCAACTTCTCTCTAATTGATCTGACTCATAGGTTACTCAGAGCACACAAAGGGCCTTTGGTAGGACCATTGCAGGAGATTGGCAGCAGCCATTATTTAACATCACAGCCTATAGATGCTGTGAGTCACTCCTTATCCCATCATCCACATACTAGTAATGTTAAAACACTCAGTTTAATGTTTGTGTTTTTTCTGTGTTGTAGCTAGAGTTTTCCTGCCTGGCCCACAGTCAGGACAAATCTCTGTCACCTGCCAGTCCCACAGCCACTCAGACCTGACCAAGTAAACACAGAGACTTATATTGGTTACAAACTGTATGGCCGTGGCAGGCTTCTTGCTAACTGTTCTTACAGCTTAAATTAATTCATTTCCATAAATCTATACCTTGCCACATGGCTCGTGGCTTACCAGGATCTTCACATGTGGCTTGTCATGGTGGCGGCTGTCGGTGTCTCCCTCACCCAGCTTCCTGTTCTCTCAATTCTCCTCTGTTAGTCCCGCCTATACTTCCTGCCTGGCCACTGGCCAATCAGTGATTTATTTATTGACCAATCAGCAACACATTTGACATACAGACCATCCCACAGCACTGTGTTTCTTTGCTTCACAAACATCTTATTACATAACTTATTCTGGCTTTGAACTTGCTGAGATGCTCAGTCTGGTCTCACACTGATGGCAATCCTTGTGCTTCAGCTTCTTAAGAGTTGAAATTACAGATATGAAGCACCATGCTTTTATATATGTTAATAGTTTTACTTTTTTATTCTTATTTTATTTGATTAACATTTTTTCAAAAATCAAGAATATAAAGTCTTGGTTTTCCCGCTACATAATTATGACAAATTTAACATTTTCATAGTTTTATTAGCCATGACATTTCCATTGTATAAAGTTTTTAATATTTATTTAAATAATTTTAGTTTCCACTGCCAATCATTTTTGTCATATTTTATAGTTACTTCATCATATATAATTTTTGATGTAAGTATTTTATTTAAAGTACTGTTTATTGCCGCATTCAGAAGAAAGTATTGTTTCAGACTTTCATACCCTATGAAAAACATTTAAAATTTAAAAAATGTATAATGAAAGAAAAAGGGCTATGGTTTTGAGAAGGAGTAAAGGGAGAAATGGGATGGTTTTGTGGTGATAAATAAAGGTAACTTTGTAATAAAACTTTTGTGAAAAATTAGTCCTCCATAGAGAATGTCTAAATATGCAACAAAATGGAACCAATTTTTTTCTTATAAATTCCTTGCAACCTTCCAAATATAAATGCCCTTCTGAGATTTAAAGCTAGTTTAAATCTTGTAAGCAGGACATTCCTTTGTATGTGATTGATTTCATTTAATTATGTGTTCATAGGATCATCCACACATTTTAGAAATTACCATTTTTTTTTTACCCTGTGGTAGTTTGAATGTAAGATCATATGGAGTGGCACTCTTAAGAGGTGTGGCAGTGTTGGAGGAGATGTGGCCTGGGAGAAAGTGTGTCACTGTGGAGGCAGGATTTGAGGTCTCATATATGCTCAAGCCATGCCCAATATCTCAGTTCACTTCCTGTTGCCTGCAATCAAGATGTAGGACTCTCAGCTCCAGCATGGGTCTGCACGCTAGCCACCATGTCACATCATGATGATAATGGACTCAACCTCTGGAAATGTAAGCCAGCACCAATGTCCTTCCTTTATAAGAGTTGCCATGGTCATGGTGTCACTTCACAGCAATGCAAACCCTAAGACAATCCTCATTACTAGTTTGTTTAAAATAAAATAAAATAAATTCCAAATTGATTCTTAAATTTAATGCAAGTCCAACTAAAATATAAGAATTTGAGAAACAATCAAGTTCATCTGAAAATTATCATTACAAAAGTTGCCAAAATTCAGGCAATAGAAACAAAGAATCACTTTACATTATTTCAGCCCTATAATAATTCTATAGCATTACTAACAGGACAACCACAGGGTTGAAATAGTAAAGTATATGATTTCATAATATTGATATTTAATTTTGTCCAGTGCTGGCATGGAAGTCTGCTGGAGAGGAGGCATATTTTACAATACCTTTTTTGTAAAATCTGATTTAACAGCAGTAAAAAACCAAGTAACTGTCCATGTGGAAGAATGATTTGATATTTTTCATGTAATATCCACAAACAATTAAAAATATGTGGAGTAACCAACACAACTATAAAATAAAATGTAGAAGAGATCGTGTTTTGTGCTCAAAATTTCAACTATGTTAACGTTTTAAATTCCAATGCATGCAATAATATCTCAGAGCTTCTTTGCTTCAATATGTTATTTTTAGTCAGCAACAAATAGACTACATATGATTTTCTTCAACCTTCAAATGTATGTCGTATATTACGGAAGTCCTAGGTGTTGTGTGTGTGTGTGTGTCTCTCTCTCTCTTTTTTTTCCTCTGCCCTTTCTATGTTGCAAATGTTGAGTGATTCTCTGTGCCTGGGTTGGGTAAGGGACACCAGGACCTTTTTTCAAAGACTGATTGCAACTTCCCAATAGAATCCTCAACAACCTTTCTCCATGTTCTCACTTTGTCTCCCAACTTACTGATTACTGCTCAGTTACTTTTCATACCTGTATTTTTAAATGTGTTTTTATTCTTCTCTCATGATATATATGCATATATATATATACACGCATATATATATATATATATATATACACACACACACACATATATCCCAACCTGTTTCTTTTCCCTCCTCTCCCCCAAGTCTTTTCCCCCAACTTCCCCTCTCCCACAGACCCACCCCCTTATTGTTTCCTCACAGAAGGACAGGCCTCCCAGAAACATCAACCAAATATATATATATATATATATTACTATATGACCAGACATATACTATCATATCAAAACTGGGCAGGTTACCCCAGTAGGAGGAAAAGGTTCCCACAAATAGTCAAAAGAGTAAGTGACTGCTCCTTGTTCCCATTGTTAGGAATCCTACAAGAACACCAAGCTACTCAGTCATAACATATATGCAGAGGATCTAGGCCAGACCCCTACAGGCCCCCTGATCTCTGTGAAACCCTAGGAGTCCCAGTGAATGGATGAAGTCTCTCTGGTCTCCTTGATGAGGATTCTGGTCCCAGAACACTCTGCAGGCAGGACAAGCTGTAGGTGAAGGTTTTGTGGCTGGTTTGGTATCCCAGTCCCTCCACGCGAGGCCTTGCCTGGTTGCAGAAGATGGCCAATTCAGGCTCTGTTTCCCCCATTTCTAAGTCTTTGCTAGGGTTATTCTCGTAGATTCTATGAAGTTTCTGTTGCACCAGGTTTCCACTTTGCCCCTGAAATGTCCCCCAGTTCCATTCATTTCTCCCAGTATTTTCTCCCTTTCTGACACTTGACCCCTCCTGTTCCCACCCGCCCCAAGTCCCACAGTAATACTCAGCTGTTATTTTGTAATGCATAGCTCATATGTATATTTTCTTAATTTTTATTGATTCTTTGTGAATTTCACATCATGCATTCTGATTCCACTTATCTTCCTGCCCCCTCACATTTGTTCTCTACACTTGCAACTTCCCCCCAAAGCAAAACCAAAACAAAACAAAGAAATAAAGTAAAACAAAAGAAAAAAGAGAAAATCTTGTCATGGAAGCTGTAGTGTGGCCCACTAAGTCACACAGTTACCCTTTAGTCCATTCATCTTTACTTGCAAGTGTTCATTGCCACAAGTCATTGGCTCAAGGCCTCTAGCTTCTGCTATACCACTGATAATGGTCTCTCACTGAGGATCTGCTTGTATATCCTGTTGTTGTCCCGTGTTAGGGAGATCCTGCTCTTTTGGATCACCTGCTCCAACAGTTCATAGAGATGCCTATGTTGGGGTGGGCCGACTCATAGCCTTGGTTCTGGGCCTGGGTGGTAGCTGGGTAGCTCAGCTCACCAACTTTCCCTCATCATCACTGCCAGGGTGAGCTCTCTAGTGCTGTGTTCACTAGCTCATGCAAGGAACCTGCAGCAAGAAGCAAGGCCAGTACTTTGTGCTCTTAGATCTCGGTCACCCACACTCACACCACCAGGACCAGCTCTACCGTTTCTGCCCAGTCGAGGTGCAGGGTCCTCTCTCTCCTGATTGCTGTAGGTGGCATATGATGGGGATGTGGGTCAGCTCTCCTGCTCTCCTGCCCTCAGGGCTGGCTCACCTGCCCACCTGATATCAGGTCACCTCAAGTGTGCTGCCCAGACAGTATACAAAGCCCTCTTTCCTGTGTGCTGCAGCCAGTGAGGGTCAGGGCTAGCTCTCCAACTCTTGTGACCCTGGGGCCAGCTCTTTCATCTACCACATGGTTATGGGTGAGGGGGCCGAGCATCTTTCTCTCCCCCATGCCCACTACAAGGCAGACAAGTGGGAGCAGGGTCAGTTCCCCTGCTCTCTCACCCTCAGGCTTGGCTCACCTGTTTTCCTAATAGCAGGATTAGCTCTATTGTGCTGCCCAGGTGAGGTCCATGACTGTGGTGGGGGGTGGGACCATCTTTCTGGAGTGTGTGTGTGTGTGTGTGTGGGCTCTCCCCTGAGGGGTGGGCCAGGTATTCCAGGACCAGTGAAAGGCAAGACTGACTGAGCACAGCATAGTTCCAGTGTCCCCTGTGATAACACAAGTCATGGACATTATCAAGACCACAGTTGCAATAGGACTGTGTGTTGGTTTTAATGCGGCGGCACTGTGTTGTTCATTAAGCGCCACTGTTACCGTGAGAGAAAGGCCACGAGGCACGACAAAACCCATTATCAGAGCTTTATTAGGAGAATGGGACAGAAGAGAGTGTGACCAGGCCTGCAGAAGACAGGAGCAGAAAGAGAAGGCAGAGAGGAGAAGGAGAAGGGGGAGGAGTCTGTGTCCTGCTTATGGATTCCTCTGCACTGTGCATATGGGTTTACGGAGCTATGCCACACATGCGCACAGATTGAGTGATCATGCTGCTCACAAATTACACGATCACCTTGCCTGGCTACTGAACTTCGCATGTGTGGTCATGTAGCTGAGGGAGTGGCCAGGAATTCCAACACCATGGACCCAGACAGGGTCCTTGGCAGCAGCAGCAGCTGGATATCACCATGGCCCCACTGGCAGCACAGGCCACCCAGATCTCTATGGCCCCAGTGACGGCATGGACCTCAGGCACCAACATGGTCTCAGGTGGCTGACCAGACCCTGGGCATCTGCAGAGCTCTCAGCAGTAACAGGAGAAAGAGACATCACCCCAGACACAGGCTGCTGCAGGGTCATGTCCTATGTGTGTTTTTAAAAATCTTCTGTCTCTTACAGGATTTAGGGTCAATGTGTCCTTGAAAGTACAATGTGTCAAGGAAGATCCTGTACATTATCTAAACATGCTTTTTTATATAGTAAATGTTAAGAAAGTAGTAAACTTTTAATGTGGTCGATATATTGTGTACCCCAATAAACTTACCTGGGGGTCAGAAAACAGAACAGCCACTATATTAAACATAGGTTTAGGCAGTGGTAGCACACACGCCTTTAATCCTAGCATTCTGGAGGCAGAGATCCATCTGGATCTCCATGAGTTCAAAGCCACGCTGGAAACAGCCAGGCGTGGTGACACATGCCTTTAATCCCAAGAAGTGATAGCAGGAGGCATGAGGACTAGGAACTAGAGCTTTTTTTTAAAGCTTTTAGCTTTGAGCAGCAGTTCAGCTGAGATCCATTTGGATGAGGACACAGAGGCTTCCAGTTTTAGGAAACAAGATCAGCTGAGGAATTGTCGAGGTGAGTTTAGCTGTGGCTTGTGTTCTGTTTCTCTGATCTTCCAGCATTCACCCCAACACCTGGCCCTGGGTTTGTTTTTATTAATAAGACCCTTTAAGATTAGTGCTACAATTTAATAGTATTTTTCATCTAAATGTTGGATATGCCTGCCAAGTTATAGTTTTAGGATTTTAGGATATATATTTAAATTTATTATGGGATCAGAATTTGATATAAATTGCCTATTTTCTTATATTCCTAGAATGATTGGGGATGTGGATTTTTCTTGGATTACTGCCCTACATTGCTCCTCAATTGCTGTGATAAAACTCTGAACAAAAGCACTTGGGGAAGAACATCTTTATTTTACATCTCAAGTGAGTCTGTTACAGAGGGAAGTAAGAACAGGAAACACAAGGACTGCGAAGGAATGCTGCTTATTGGCTTGCTCTCCATGCCCTGCTCAGTTTGCTTTTTTATATAACCCAACAACACCTGCCCAGGGGTGGCACTGCCCACGGTGGCCTGGGTCTTGACAGATCGAGTATAAACCAGGGAAATGACCCATGGAGTGGCCTACAGGCCAATCTGACAGAGTCAGTTCCTCATTGAGATTCCCTCTTCCTTGGTACGTTTAGGTTTGTGTCAAGTTGACAGAAACTAACCAGCACATTACCAAGCCATCATTAAAGAGATTTGCTGTTCACAAAGCAGATGGATCAATTAAAACCTGCCAATTTAATAATCAATGGTTAGATTTCTTCCCCAGAGTGGAAAGCTATTAAAAAAACCATAGTATTAGTCTAAGGAGCTAAATTTGTGAACTTGTGACATATTCTCTCTGCCTTTCTGTCTCCCTGTCCCTCTCCTTCTCCCTATCAATTCCCATCTCCCTGCCCCTCTCCATCTCCCTGCCCATCTCCTCCCTACCCCTTCACCGTCCCTCTCTCCTCCCTTTCTTTGCCTTCCTTATTTTTCCTGGAGCTCAGTTTTCTGATTTTTTTAATCCTCTACTCAGTGTGCACATTTCCTTCCACAATGCTGTCACTAACTGTGTAAAGAAGAAACTGTAAGATGTCAAATTTTTATGTGTTAATGTATCAATTTAAAAGTTGATTTAAAAAAGAATAATCTTCCACTTGTAGTCCTTCCCAAGGACTTTAATTTTTACACATTAAAGCAGAAGTTTTCAGTTAAATGTTTACCATTTTTCTGTCCCATAACCTATAATAATAAGCCATTTTCTCTCTAAATTTAGACCATCCAAAATGGTTGTGTGAACTGAAACTGTTAAGTAATTTTTGATGTATTTATAAAAGTTATGTCATTATAAGTCCTAGAATAGACACCAATGACTGATATACCACATTTAACAATATTTCTAAAATGTCTTCTATAAACACAGTGTAAGGTGAAGTTGCTCAGAATGGTCTGATGCAGGAACGTTAATGGTGTCATGAATTCCAGTCATGTTCTCAACTCTTTAACTTGACTAGTTAATTAATTCTAGCTACAAACATATGTATGTGTATAGGCATGTGGTAGAGGTCAGAGCACAACTTACAGGAGTCCTTCTCTTGGCAGTTGGACTGAGTTGAAATGCAGGTGTTTGGGAAGACCAAGATGATACCAGCTGAGCTAATTTGGATGGATAAGAAATGAATTTCCAGAGAAGAGGGACATGAGAACATCCAAGCTCCTTGGAAAGAACAGATAAGGATTTTATAATGGAAAGTGAGCTTTCTAACTGGATGCCTTCCACTCCCTCAGCGGGTGGTGCTACACTTCTTAACCATGTTTTCCCTCCATGCCTCCATAGATTTTCTTTGTCTCTATTATGCTTGTGGTCTTAATGAGAGTTGAGTCACATGTCATGTAACACAGCCACTTAATCAGTGCTACACAGTGATACTTAGTAAAGTTGGAGTAGAGAGGATGTCGGTACAATCAGTTTGAGAAGATTTTGTCACTCAGAAGGAAACCCCATTCTGCTTAGCAGCACTCTCAGCCTCCACACCACAGCCACTCTTGCCTGTCCTTGCAGCCAGGCCCTTCTAACTCCAGGCAATTAGGAATCTATTAGTTTGTCTCTATGAAGCTGCCTCTTGTGGATGTTTACTGTAAAATAAATATACAACAGGTAACCTTTTCCCTGCCTTATTTCATTCTGCATGGTGTTTTTAAAGCTTATCTTTGGTATCACACTTTGTTTAGCTATTCAAATGTTGTTGGAAACTACTGTTTTGTATAGACTGTATGTCTTAGCCAGTGTTCTATTGCTGTGAAAAAACACCATGACCACGGCAACTCTTATAAAGAAAAACATTTAATTGTCTGGCTTATAGTTCAGAGGTTTAGTTCATTATCATCATGGCAGGAAACATGGCAACATGCAGGCAGACAGGGTGCTGGACAGGTAGCTGACAGTTCTACATCTGGATCTGCAGGCAGCAGGAAGAACAAAAGCCTCTGGGTTTAGTTTGTGCTTGAGGAAACTCAAAGCCCACTGCCAGTGACATACCTGCTCCAACAAGGCCTCATCCCCTGCAACAATGCCATACCTCCTAATCTTTTCAAATAGTGCCACTCCTGGATGACAAAGTATTCAACTCTATGAACCTATAGGGATCATTCTTGTTCAAATAATCACAGTGTAGACAGAACTTCTATAAAGTTTCTGTCAAAAAAATTTCTATGCTTTCATATTTTAAATTCTCTTGGAATGGTTTTGTCACATGGTGAACATTAATGGGACTATCCATTGCTCTCTCCATGTAGCCATTATTTCATATATATGAGCCTGTCTAATTAGTAACAAACTTAATCCCTAAAAATAGTCACAGGCCAAGATTAAGGGCAATTCTTACAATGGTCTAAGTACTCTCAAATTTAAATCATAAAAATAAATCGTGTGATGTACAGCAATAATAGGATATTCTGCTATACAAAGATAACAAATTTAAAAAGTAGATAGAAACTCTAGAGTATTCTGTTACTAAAATGAATATCTCAATTTAAAAAAAAAAAAAACCCTACAAAATGAAACGCAATAAGAATGAGAAAAATAAAACGTCCAAACAGCAAGCCGAAAATGAGAGTGGCGTGGGCAGAGTGGGCTGTTCAGCTGGCACAGCACACAACCAGGCACAGAAAGCCACCATCACATCATCAGAGCTTTCTCACGACCCTCGGGGGATGGGAGGTCATCCCGTTACATGGAAATGTGACAGAAGTGAGGGATTCCTTACAACTTGGAAAGTAATGGCCAAACTAATCTGAATTTTCCAACAGGAAAGTTGAAGCTTCATTCTAGTTGTAACTAATAGAAATTTAGATCTATCTCTGACCACACAATGTGTTGGGAAAATAATTTCCTTATGTGTAGGGCCTGCTGAAATAGTTCTTTTGATCGCTACAAAATTTACAAATCCTCCTGGCTTCTGAGTGTAATTTGTCCACATTTTAATGAAGACAATCCTGTTATATTTTTAAATCATGTTGTTTTCTACCACGTGGTGGTCACTAATTTGTCATGTTCAATTACAGGTATTTCTAGTTTGTGTTTCCCTAAACCTGAAGCCCTGCTTTAATAGAGAGAAATACTATTAAATTTTACGATAAAAATGATCCAACTTTTAAAGCCAAGGTTGCATACTTTCTCTTAAAACCAGAAAATAACTAATTGACCTTGTATAAGTGATAAAGCTTAATCCTTACCTAGTGGCTTTTCAAGTTGTTTAAAAATAATTTGTGTTAATTATTTGGGTGTTTTCTCTATTTTTCCATTGTTACCATACAATACTAGATTCTGCTTGAACTGAAAAAGTTATTGAGAGGTTTAATAATTTTTAGTATCATTTATAAATGCCTCCAAAAAAAGAAAAACAATTTTAAAATGTTATTAAAATAATTTTGACTTACTTGGTTGAGCATTATTGTATGCACAGCAACATCATTTTTCATGAAGTGGAACATGAGAATGTGTCATATGTTTATGAAATGTTTCAGATACTAAGCATCACACACAACAGGCTCTCTGTGGATAACATCTCTCTTTAGTACGATGTGTTTGTCAAATGCCTGGGACAATATTGAAAGATCATTGTCAACTAAATCCCCTAGTTTTCTCTCCTATTTTCTTTATACTCAATTTCTTTGTCTCTATTTTGAAGTCTTTTCAATATCACATTTTATTTAGTTGTCACATCTCGTATCCTCATGGCTATTGCTCAAATTTCCCTTGGTTTTGAGAATATTTATTTTAATATTAATCCTAAACTGATAGTTAAAATTGTTTATAATTACTCTTTATACCATGATGTTTTGAAGTATTTTTACATAATGCAATGTCTAAGTATCTCAATTAGCGTATGCTTATCTTTACATTACTGTTTTACTTTTACCCTGAAAGCATGTTTTTAGTAATATTGACAGTTTTGAAAAGAACTATTAGGTACTTTATGGAATGTTTCACAAATGTTGAACATTTGAAGTTTCTCATATTACTGTTGTTCAGGGCAAAAGGAAAGAAAATGAGTATCATTCCTAGTACTACATCCAGGGATGAACCCTTAAGCTTCTGTGTTTCTATACTTGGTTTCTAAATCACATTTGGCAAAACTATGGAAGCTTTTAAGATATGGAGCATTACTGGAGGAAGTGGGTCATTGAAGTAGGGGCTGGGATTTATTGCAAAGTATCACTTCCTACTCATTCTGCTTCCTGGCTGCAGATGGAACTTGACCAGACACCTCCTGCTCCAGCATTTATGACTTCTCCTGATCATATTTTCATAGAATATAAGCCAACTTAACTTATCACTACTTACATTTTTTTCTTTTCAGATATTCAACCACAGTAATAAGAAAATTAGCTGAAACACAGATGAGGCCCAGTCCTTCTAAGCACCATCACAGTGTTGGTTCTGATTACAGTCAGTGACTACAGGGATGAACTTAACCTCATCATTTCTTCTTGCATGTTAATGTCTCATTTCTCTCATTTCTCCAATTGAGAAAACACACAACCCCAAACTTCATACCCACATTTACTTCTCTGTTCAATTATAGTTTAGGTACACTGAAAAATAGTATGTGTTAGCCTACAGCCATGGAGGGCAGTTTTGTAAGTTACAGTACCGTGTTGCAAGGGTTTTTTGTATTTGCTCTGAGGGATTTGACTGATTTACAGTCACACAGGCAGCCAGCGTTTCCCACCTCCTTTGCTGGTCTCTAATACATAATTGTTTATTCAGTGAAGCTGTCTGTGAACTTCTGTTTTATATCTTTTCTCTAACCTTTTCCATTTTTCATGGAATTTGCGTATATTAAGGTTCATTCTTTTTAATAACCCTGCCTCTTAACTGCCCTCATAGCATTCTACAGTGGACTTACTCTTTCTGCCTTCTGTCAATCCACTCTTCTACCTCTTACGTTCATAACCCCACAGGTTATCTTCATCCCTTTTTCACGGTTGCCTTTTCTAAAAAGATAAATTCAAGCAAACATAATTGTGTCGATTTTCAGGCCAAATTCTGTCACTTAAAAAATGTCTAAGTCTCTCCTGAGTATATATGGTTCTACAGCTCATCTTTCTGTTTGCTGATCAGCATCAAATATCCCAAAATTTGTGTACCAACTGATCTGATGAAAGATATATTGATCACTTCAAGATTCATCAATGATGAATAACATGACAATATCCACAAGTTGTTATACAAATTTACTTTAAAAAAATCTTCAGTGAAAATATTCAACAGCAGATTGCTAGACTTTCAGTTTTTCATGAAACCCCCAATTTGACTTCCACAATTTCACAACCCCAAAACTAATGAATGAAAGTTTCTACTCTGAACCCCAAGAGTGACTGGCATTGCCAAAGCTTGTCTCAACTATTCCAGTGGATGAGTCATAGCATCTGAATCTTAATGTAAAAAGATACTTCCTAATCATGAAGACCAGTGAATAACACTGAACCTGTGCTATGGGTTCTCTAGAATAAGTATGTATGTCATACATATTTGGAGCTTCAACCTACTTTTATATTTAATTTTTTACTTTTATTTTGGAGTTAAAAGAATCCTTTGCCTACCTATGATTCAATTATTTCATTTGATAGATGTTAATTTGACATCATATCTTAAACTCTAACTTATCCTTTAATTCTCAGGGACATTCATAAAGTAGAAGTTTTCATTTTAGTATTTCCAAATTATCCTTACTTTTTAGAGCTAAATGCTTTTTCTATGGGCTCCAACTCATAAGGTGTCTATGATGACATAGATATTTTTATGTTTTATTCTAAAGTTATTGTTATTTTAAAATGCATATTATACTCAGGTATACACATCTTTGGATTTATATTTGAAGGACATGTAACATCTATATGTATTTATATATTTAGTTATCTATCTATCTATCATCTGCCTATCTGTCTATAACATATGGTCATCCAATTATTCTAGCTCTATGCTTTTATTGAATTGTTTTTGTATCATTGTTAAAAAGTAACATGGTTGTACTTGTACTAAATTGCCTACTCTTTCTGCTCTGTTCTGTTGATCTGCATGAATTATTTGCTGGTCTTTTCTTTCATATTCTATGGTCCCACAGGCAACCTTGACACCAGACAAAGTCTTTTATGCTTGTTCAATTCCTCAGAATTGTATTAGCTCTTCTAGATAATTTGCTTATGAACAAAATTTTAAGAATCCATTTGTTAACATCAATAGAAGTTCACTGGAATTTTTACATGGTTGTACCATAGAATTCTTTTATAGGGACTATATGATAAATAATTTCTAAAATATTTTGCCAGATATAATTTTGTTCTCCTCAAGATATTGTATGTCGATCAATAAAAGTGACACGGCTAGGTCTATTTATTTTTTTTAATAAAATACTAGTTCCAAGATCAAGAAATAACTCACATGTGGAAAGCCTTTTAGACATTTATTTGCTGTTTGCATACTCAATAATCAGTTTTACATTTTAACACATGAAACTACACACTCATATCTATGTTTGCATTTATTCCTATATTTTATAGCCCTATTAGTAATGTGATATAGATTATAAGTAGAGTTGTAAATTAAATAAGCATAAATATAGAACATAAAATACAAATGAAATTAAATAAAAAGTTAAATTAAAATGCCATTAAATTAGTTGCTATAAATATTTACAGTTTGTATTGAATTGTTCTCTGAGTCATGGAGGGACATTTTCAATACATTATGCTTCTGTTTTCTTTCAGGTGACCTCATAATGGAATTGAGAATGTGGCATAGGTAAATCCAAAATGCCCATGTCCTTATGAAAGAAGAGAATAGATCATATGAGCAGCATAATTTTCAAGAGCTTTTGGGGATCAGTGAAGATTTGAATGTTCTATTGGTATTAGAATTCATATTTGTCATGCTAGCAAAGTTCATTAGGAATTTCACTAAGTGATAACCAGATAAAAATATATAGAGTGATTTAATTTTACTTAGATTGTTTTCATAGACAAGCATTCGCAGAAAATTTGAAGACTGTGCATTTCTTTCTAGTCTATATAAAATCTACTCAGTAATGTATCTTACAGCTCAATGGCAGAAAGAAGAAACAATGCAATTTTTTATTTTACTTTATAATTAATTTAATTTTACATATCAGCAATGATTCCCCTGTCCTCCCTCCCCCCAACCCCCAGCCTTCCCTCTCAATCCTCCCCCCATTCCCACCTCCTCCAAGGCAAGCTCTCCCCCGGGGATTCAGCTAGGCCTGGTAGATTCAGTTGAGGCAGGTCCAGTCCCCTCCTCCCTACACCAAGGCTGAGCAAAGTGTCTCAGCATAGGCCCTAGGTTCCAGAAAGCCAGCTCATGCACTAAGGACAGAGAGATGGCTGAGCCGTTACAGGATAGGCTCACAACCGAAACAACGCAATTTTTAATGGCTAAGCTGCTTGCACTGGCATGCCCTTTGTGGTTCACAAAAAAACATGTGTCACATGATGCTGCATCTTTCCTTTATACTTAAATAACATTTTTCATCACTACCTTTGAGCAAGAACAAACAGAGATTTTTGGGAAAGACATAGCTCAAGAGATACCATATACATAAAAGTTAAAGAACTCAGAATAGATTCCAAATATCTTGTGTATTTTCTCAAGTTATAAATTATATGCTGTTTTCCTTATTCAAAATATGGTTTTGATCATGTTGCAAAATTAAATTATTTCCAAAAACAGATTACCTCCCACAGCCACTTGTAAATTCAAAATGTTACTTATCTATTACTTTTTGAAATTTTTTCTGCTCTCAGTGGACCATTATTTGTGTCATATACTTTGATATGTACCTAAGAATTCTAGTATGTCATACCTTCAATTATATGCTTGTATTTCAGTATCTACAGTCACAGAAGCCAGTTGAAATGAATAGTGATTTTTTTTCAGAAGAAGTAAGCATACTATTTAACACTACTGAGCATATGGCATATTGTAAATTCACTCATGTGGTTTCTTATAGAGAAGGAAATATTTCATAAATTTGCTTGTAGCCTTGAATATGTGGCAGTGTTTGCTAACATAAAGAAACCACTTGCTTCACTTTCCAATTACTTAGAAAAATCATTTCTTTATGCTGATTTTTACCAAAGGTTAAATGTCATTTGCTCATATAACAATGTTTAAAATAGGAATACAGAAAAGTAAACTCAATAATTTATAAGAAACAGCAAACACAGCTAGAAAATGCCATTATTATTTTCTGCAAAAACAATGATGTTACATCTGAAATTCTACATGACTTAAGAGCATATAATGGGCAGTATAACTCTAGTAACTTCAGCTAAATACAGACTATTCAGCAGCATGCAAAATCCTAGACATCAATGGAATGTTAGGACATAAACTAAGGAAGGAAACAAGAACAAAAAATATAGTATTCTTAAATCCAATTGTAAAAAAGATTACTGTTTTTGATGAAATGTAAGATTTTAGACCCAGCTCTGCAAGTTATGAAATTATGTGAAATAAAAAAAATACAGGCTCATTTGTATAGAGATCAAATTATCATCACAGAATCTCAGATACTTTGAATTGTTTTGGAATTTTACTTTAGGCAAAGATATGTTACATTTGTTTATGCTGCATTTGTTTAACTATGTAAAGATGTGCTACATTTGTTTATGCTGCATTTGTTTAACTACATAAAGATGTGTTAATTTGATTATGCTGCATTTGTTTAGTGATGTGTTGCTTTGCCTGCTAAGGCACCTGATTAGTCTAATAAAAAGCTGAACATTCAGTAGCTAGGCAGTAGAGGGATAGGAGGGGCTGGTAGGCAGAAAGAATAAGTATTAGAGAATGAGGGAGAAAGATGGAGAGACAACAGCAGCCAACCAGCCAGACATGGAAGAAGCAAAAAAGTAAGACATACAGAATGAAAGAAAGGTAAAAAGCCTCGAGACAAAACATAGATGAAGAAAAACAGTTAAAATATGTTCTAAGAGCTAGTGGGACAAGCTTAAACTAAGGCCGAGCATTAATAACTAAAATAAGTCTTAATAAAAAGTTTGTGTGTCATGATTTGGAGGCTGGTAGCCCCAAGAAAGCCTGGCACTTTTCATGTATTGCTGCTTTGTTTTGGTGTGTGTGTGTGTGTGTGTGTGTGTGTGTGTGTGTGTGTGTGTGCACACATCTTTCTTAGGCTTTTGTAGGTTATGTCTGTAGATTAGCATTCAGTGGCTACCTCTCCCCAGTACATCAAAGGGATACATTGTCAAATGAACTCACATGGAGAGACAAGTCTTCTCCAGGAACAAAACTTATTAGCAAAGATGGAGAAATATGAAGAGATACACCCTGAGTCTGTCAGCGAAACTCTTCTACATTACACCAAACTGCACGAAACAGAGCTGGGTACAAGGCAGACTAAGTTTTGACAGCTTCTGTCTTCATGACCTGTAGTGGGTAGCCATTCCAGCTTTGATCTGGAAGTTCCAACCTCCATTGAGACTTCAGCAACTGTCATGCCTACAAGGCGGGACCAAGGGAGGCGCCCGGGGACCCGAGATCTGGATGGGCCAGCGCTCTCTCTGTTCCGGGACCCTGAACGGTGGAGGTGAACCGAGCAGAGCTCCAGAGAACACCGATGGACTGTGATACACCTTCCCCAGACCCCGCGACCTACCTATCCCTTCTTTTGTAAGTTACCCACAAAATCTTCCTTTTAACTACGTGGAGTGGCCTTAATAATTTCGCCAATAATGACCCCATAGCTATGTAGTTATAATTCCTGCTCTCAATATACATTTTTCCTGACTGTATGCACCATAAATCCACACATTGCAAATTTACTAATAATAATTAATTGAGACTGAATAGGAATGTTTTTCTGGAAGCATTATGAAAGAGGAAGTATGTACAAAGCAGCACATTAGTGTCTCAGAGTCATATTTTAGACAGTGTGTCTATAAGACTGCCGTTTGGCGGTAAAACATGTCCTGGGCATCTGAGGGAGCGGGAACATCTTAAAGATCCAGTGTTAAACCCTACTTCCCATATACTGAGGCAAATTATATGTGTAACAGAGGAAATTTGGGAATGGTCTGTCCTGAAAACATACATATAGGTAGCAATATATATGGAATGAACATTTATACTCAGTGCACATACATATATGCATATAATAACTGTTAGTAAAAAAACAAGAAACCAAATATGAGAATGGAGAAGGGTATATAGGAGGGTTTGAATGGAGAAAATGAAAGGGAAATATGTTATTATCAAATTATAATTTCAAAAATGATAATAAAGAAAGTGACTAACAAGTGAAAAGTGAAAGTGCTGGAACTGTGACATGTTTTTCCAGCCACAGACCATATAGTGCTGCTAGTCTCAGACCGTCACGTAGAATTCTACATAAAACTCTTCTCAGAAGTACATGGGGATAGTTCACTAAGATATGTATACGTATGTTCTAGTTTCACTCTGTTGTTGTAGCAAAGACTGTGACCAAGGCAACTTAGAAAGAAAATAATTAATTTTGCTTGTATTTCCCTGTCAAGGACCATGACCAACGGATGTCAGGACAGGAACCTAAGAAGCTTGAAACAGAAAACTATGGAAAATTCTGTTTCCTGGCTTGCTTACTTGCAGGAGGCTCCCCCTTGGCAAGTATTTTCATGCAGCGTAGAACTGCCTAACCATGGATGGCGATACCCATGGCCACAGTATGCTGTTTGTTTATATATATATATCTTTTTTTTTTCCAAGACAGGGTTTTTCTGTGTAACAGCCCTGGCTGTCCTGGAACTCACTCTGTGGATCAGGCTGGCCTCAAACTCACAGAGATCTACCTGCTCCTGCCTCCTGGATGCTGGGATTAAAGGTGTGCACCACTGCCTCCCAGCAAGATAATTCCAGAAATGACCACTTTTAAATTTGACTCAGAGAAGTCATCAATAGAGACTCACTTTTAAAGAGACTTTACGCTCTGCCTAGTTGGCAATTAAAGCTCTCTAGACACACATGCTATGCATATTAGACTGTTTATTGTTAAAATATTTCAAAATATCCTATTTTGCACCAATTAAAGGAGATATGAACAGAAATAACGCAATATATCCATGCACTAGAATATAAAGTTTCATGTTAAATCTGAAACAAATGTCTAAGACTCCCCTGACACTCGGCCACAGTTGCCTGCAGCACTGGTGATTGGAGGTGGGGGCGCTACTGACATCTAGTGGACAGAGACCATTGATGCTGCGGAACATCCTACACTGTACAGGAAAGCCACCCTCCCCACCCCCCACCCTCCTGCCCCAAATAACCAGGATGGCAGCACCGTTGAGGTTCAGAAATACTAACTTAAACGCAGTGATCACAGTTACATTATACCACAGAGAGAAGATCTTTCTAAAGAAGTGGTCATTAAGTGAAAAATGCAAAAAGTAGGTGATCATAAAAGAAGTATAGAATGAAATAGACTTTGGTATCTAAGAGAGAAACCCATCCAGAGATCTGGCTGCAGTGAAAATTCCAAATTACATTTAACAAGAGGTAGAAATCCCTTGACAGTTCTTAAAGAGAAAGATTATCTGATTAAGTATTCATTTAAATAAAATCACCATACTTAATGTGCTTTTAATGCAACGTGAAATAAAAATGGCAGCACAGTTTAGCATAATGAGCTGAGTGACAGATGATGTTATCTGGGCACACAGTGGTGTAACAGAGTTGAAGCAAAGTGAGGAAAACCGTAAGGTTTAGTGATTGATATAGATGCAATGTTTATACAAATAAATCAAGTTACTTAAGCATAAATTTGGGGTGGCCATAGTAACGTTTTTTTACTGGGTTATAGCCCAAGTTTGCAAAGTTAAAGGGATATATCAGGCACACTGTATTTGCAAACCTTACCTAATCTACATGTTAAATGTCAAACATGCAAAGGCAAATACTGGAGTAAAATTCAGAGAAGTTTGTTCTAGAGAACCTTCTAGAAAATGAATAGCTTGCTGTCTTTGTAAGAATAAAGGAAAACACATAGGACAGTGTGAGAAGAAAAAAACAGATGTCAACCATGCAGGCTTTAGAATTTTCAGCATTTGTGGTTCTAGGGGTCGGGGCAGGGGAGGGTAAAATGTGAAAAGTATCTGGACCAGAGAAAATATGTGGAAGAGGCTGTGGCCTTCAAAGAAAACAAACAAAATGAGGATTTCCAGGATGAGACAAGTGCAAGCTCCTGACCTAACCTGACAGCTTTAGTAATTATAAACTCTTTCATTAGAAATTCTACTTGTGATTTGGGGATATGTCTCAGTCACAAAGTACCTGCCCAGAAAACCTGCATCTCTTTCATTTGATAATAAGTTTACTTATATGACCTATGAAAACTTGTCCAGCAAGAAAATATGCCAGACAAATGAAAGAATGGGTAAACTGAGAAGCCCAATCATGATGATGCCTGGGCATGAGATGCTCTGCCATCTAGTTGGATGCAGAAAATTTCAAACCTTTGCTGCATATAAACAGTCTGGATTTTTACATCCAGAATTTCTATAAATCAAGAGAAAAATTAAGCAAGTTTCTATATATCATCATTAAACACATGAACAACATCTCTATAATATATGGACATCAACAGAAAAACATTGACAGAGTCTAGAAACAACAAGGCACAAATAAGTTATTTCTGTTATTCATTTGATAAATATCTGAATGTATTAAAAAATTAAAACACTTTAGAAAAGAAATTTTTAAGTAGCCATTCTTATTTTGAGAAGATAAAACTTATATCTTAATAAAAAGAGATGACACATGAGAGTTTAAAAACAAATTCCCTCAATGTGAATTCAACATGAACGCACGGAGCTGAAAAAAAAGAGAAGTTTATAGAATATTCATATAAGTAAAATATTGCAATGAGATTATGTGCACAGTGGGTAGAATTGGGAGGCTTCACATAAAGTTACAGAGAACTCTAATGAATAGATATTTCATATGCTCGACAAGGTAGTGAGTAAAAAGCTAGTGAATGTTTTAGAACTGGTGAAACACAAGAATCTACGTGCCAGTGAAGATAGTGGATCCAGGTAGTGACCTGCAAGAGAAGCAAAGTCTACTGACATATCTAGGTGAAACAATCTCATATGTATGTATTAAGGAATACACACACACACACACACACACACACACACACACACACACACACACACAGAGAGAGAGAGAGAGAGAGAGAGAGAGAATTAAAATGGGGAAAAAGAGGCGAGAGAGAGAGAGAGAGAGAGAGAGAGAGAGAGAGAGAGAGAGAGAGAGAGAGAGAGAGAGAAATTAAAATGGGGAAAAAGAGGCCATAAATTCGAAAGAGAATGAAGGGATACAATGAAGGGATTGGAAGAGAGTAACTAAATGGGGAAATGATGTAATTGTATTATAATCTCAAAATATAAAAGACAAAGAAAGTCATGTACAGGCATACTGTGCTGAAATTATGGAAAGCTGACACAAAGAAGACTTTCATAGAAACCAAAGAAAAATATCATCAAAACAGTGGCTCACTTCTCAGCAGCAGCAGTGAAAGCCAAAAGGCAAAGCAATAATTCTATCAGGGTTCAGGATATAAACAACTGTTGACCTAGAATTTTTCAGCCAGAGAAATTATCTCTGTAAAGTTAAGATGAAATAAAGACATTCCGGAAGAAGGAAAACTGAGAAGGTTTAACACAATTCTATTTTCATCAAAAGAACTCATAAAGGTTTGCTTTGCCACCAAGAAATATATCACCAGTAAATGTCTCAGGGCATGAACAATGATGAAGACACAGTATAAGTCTCATGGTAAATACAAATAAACACTTTACTTTTTAGTGGAAACAATGCTTTTCTAATTTTTATAATATAAAATACTATAGTATATATAGTGCCAGCGAGAGGAAATAGGTATATTTGCAGACCATAGCAACAGTGAATGCTACAGTTCTTTAGGTGGTTTGAAAAAGAAATCAATTCCTCATGGAGAAGAATAATTGTGCATACATTAAAGATGTACTATCTCAAACATAGCTGACATTATCTGTTACTACAAAAATACACCAATTCACAAATCCAAAACTGTAGATAAAAATACCTTAGGAAACTAACATACAGACACTACATCAATCCATAAGTTGCAAAGAAAATGAAACCATACTAAGTAGAAGTAGCAATGCTTTAGAAACAATGGAAAGCCATAGTACCCAAATCCAGTTGTAAGTTCTTCCTGTACCGTCGGCACAAGCCAATTTCCAACTCTGTTTCCATAGTCCCCGCCATGTTGGGGGGATGGCAAGGCTTACACAACTGTCCAGAGTTTTCCTTCTCTCACTCCTGCATCATCATCACCTTCTTCTCATCAGTAACCTTTCATAGTAAAACATTTTTAACGTAAACTACATCTCACTAGTGCATTCTGGAAAGCTTAGATTTTAATATATGTATTTCACATGAAGTAAGAAAACAGTTGCTGGAAGTTGATTACAAAGCCTCCGTTGGTGGAGACAGGGATCATGGAGGCTCTCTGGACACAAACTTGAAATACCATTGTTCAAACCTAACACATGGAAAATGGGGTGACAGTGTCTGAAGGAATGCCTACACCAATACAAGTATTGTCTCAAGACTTCAAAGGACTTAGGAAGGAAATGATAAACAGAAAATAATAAGATAAAGTACCTCTTAGTAAACATATATGTGTGTGTGTTTATATGTTGCATAAAGTTTTCCATACAATATTTGTTTGTCTCAGTTTCTCCTCTCCCAACTCCTTCCAGATCCTACCCTTCCCCACTTATCCAACTTCAAGACCTTTCTTTCTCTTTCTCTCTTTAGAAAAAAAAAAAAACTGGCAAACAAATAACAAACACAATTTTTTTAAAAAAATAAGAAAAAGGACAAGAAACACACACATACATATACAAACAAATCCCATAAAAACCACAAAATTTGAAACCATAATACACAAGCAAAACACCAGTAAGACAACAAATGCCCAAACAAAGCCATGTGAGACAAAAATACCATTGAGTTCAGTTTGTGCTGGCCACCTACTGCTGGGCTTGGGATATGTAGCATGAATCTTAAAAGGTCTTATTAATAAAAATAAACCTGGAGCCAGGTATTGGGGTGAACGCTGGAGGATCAGAGAAGCAGAACAAGCCACAGCTACCTCACCTGGCCAGTTCCTCAGCTGATCCTGTTTCCTTAGACTGGAACCCTCTGTGTCCTCATCCAAATGGATCTCAGCTGAACTGTGCTGCTCAAAGCCTAAAAGCTTAACCAGACTCTAGTTCCTGGTCCTCATGCCTTATATACCTTTCTGCTTCCTGCCATAACTTCCTGGGATTAAAGGTTTGTGTTACCATGCCTGGCTGTTTCCAGTGTGGCTTTGAACTCACAGAGATCAGGATGGATCTCTGCCTTCTGAATGCTAGGATTAAAGGTGTGTATGCCATCATTTTCTGGCCTCTGTATCTAGTGGCTGTTCTGTCCTCTGATCCCAGATAAGTTTATTAGGGTGCACAATATTTGTGGGAACACAATATCACCACAGGGATATCCTTTTTTTCTTTTGTTTTATTAATAAGAAATTTTCTATTCATTTTACATACCAACCACAGATCCCCTTCTCTTCCCTCCTCCTGCTCCTCAGCCTTCCCCCACAACCTATCCCTCATTCCCACATCCTCTAAGGCAAGGTCTCCCATAGGGAGTCAGCAGAGCCTGACACACAGCTGAGGCAGTCCAAGGCCCTCCTCCCCGCACCAAGGCTGTGCAAGGTGTCCCACCATACGCACTAGGCTCCAAAAAGCTCGCTCATGCACCAGGGATGGATCCCGATCTCTCTGCCTGGGCGGGGCATGGGGAGGGTTGGGGGTGGGGGTGCTAAACAGATCAAGCTAAACAACTGTGTTGCCTATCCATGAGGCCTAGTCCAGTATCATGGGGGCTCCACAGCTGTCGGTCCACAGCTCATGAGTTTCCACTAGTTTGGCTGGCCATCTCTGTAGGTTTTCCCATCATGATCTCAATGTCTCTTGCTCATAGAATCCCTCCTCTCTCTCACTGATTGGACTCCTGGTCAATTCGGGCTGTCTCTCGACCATTGCCAGCAGTCTCTTGTGGGGGTATCTTTGTGGATTTCTGTGGGCCTCTCTAGCACTTTGCTTCTTCCTATTCTCATGTGGTCTTCATTTACCATGGTCTCCTATTCCTTGTTCTCCCTCTCTGTTCTTAATCCAGCTGGGATCTCTCGCTCCCCAAGCTCTCTTTCCCTGGACCCTCACCCTTCATTACCCCCACTCATGTCCAGGCTGTTCATATAGATCTCATCCATTTCTCCGTCATTGGGCGATCCCCGTGTCTTTCTTGGGGTCCTGTTTTCCAGGTAGCCTCCCTGGTGATGTGAGTAGCAGTCCAGTCATCCTTGTGTGTGTGTGTGCATATGCATGTGTGCATGCATGTTCCACAGCACATGTGTGAGATTTAGAGGGCAATTTGCAGGAATACATTCTGTCCTTTCACTGTGTAAATTTCAACGATTGAACTCCAGTTGCCAGGCTTAGCAGAAGGCACCTTTATCCACTCAGCCACACTATTGGCTCAGTTTAGGGTGATTCTTAACAATTTCCCCAAAAGGTTCATAATAAAAAAATAAATAAATAAACTTAAAAAAAAGAAAAACAGAAATTGAAATGTTTGAAGAGGTAGTTATGTGGGTGGCATGCTTACTTTGTAGGATGCCTTAAGCCCATGGTACTGTCCTCAGAACTGTATGTATTTGGATGTAGTAGCATATACCTATAATTCTAGCACCCAAGAAGTGGAAGCAGAACAACCAGAAGTTCAGTATTATCCTCTGCTAGTTAAGGAGAGGGACTACATGAGATGTGTTATCAAAAATTCAAGAAATAAAGATAAATGGGCATATGTATATAAACAATGAAATAGTACTGGGTTTGTATGCCATTGAAAAAATAGACAATGAATACAAAAAGTGAAATCATGAAAACATTTTAGACAATTAAAAAGATCTAGTAATATCTTAATTAAAAGTTGGTATTAGAAAATACCTAACTTTCAGAAGAGAGACTAGACCTCATGACAGACATCACTGGTATTCAAAGAAGAATGTAGAGATGTTACTAAAACCTCTAGGTATAAAAATCTAGGTACATGATTGGACTTAAAATGGTCAAGTACCTCAAAGTCTACAAAGTCTTAAAACTTGCTTACTCCATAATTTCAATACCTGTAGAACTAGAAATTAATGCGTAGTGATATTTTATTTGTGCTTTAACAAATAAAGTTTGCCTGAAAATCAGAAGGAGGAGCTGGCCACTAGTTAGTCACAGAGATCTGGAGGACTGTACAGTAGAACAGAAGTGATAGAGCTGGGTGGAAAGAGGAAGTGATGTTGCTAGGCGGAGAGAGGAAGTAAGATGACAGGGTATAGAAAGGTGTATAGGCGTGAGTATACAGAAAGTAGTTCTCTCTTGGGCTGAGGATTTCCCAGTGGTAAAAACTTGTGGCTGGCTTGTTCTATTACTCTGATCTCTCAGTTTTCACCCCAATATCTGGCTCTGGGTTTTCTGTCAATAAGAACATTTAGCAATTTGTGTTACATTAATGAGATTAAATTTAGAGTTTGAATTATTCTGATAACTAAATCCTGAGCCTACATGGTATCACTAGAAAAATGCAAATGAATAGTTTAAGAATGTCCCCTAATGTACACAACTTCTTCCAGGCAACAGAATATTAGAATATTTCCCAGTTGTCTTTGTGAGGTGAATTATGAGGTCAGCTTTACTCTGTGTATAAGTCAATATTCTAAAAAAGTAAATCAATAGGCTAAACTGAATGAAATCTCTAAGAGACTTATAGAAATTGCCTGGTATGATTTATAGGATGAAATGCTTTTGTTAAGCTGCAGATCCAAGAAGGCCAGGAGTTTAATTTAGTTCAAGTACAAAGACCTCTTACGCAAGATCTTGGATGTCTAAAGAGTAGACAGGTGTGCCAAGCAGAAGACAGAAAAGGAATGTTTCATTTGTTGTATTAGTGTTCTTCATGAATTGGGTGGTGCCAACCCATGCCAATAAGACTCAATCTTAAATTATTCTACCAATGTCTATGCTAATACTTTGTGGATATAACTTCAACAATTCCCAGAAATGATATCTTAAGAATTATTGGGTGTCCTTTATCCCTCTAAAGTGACACATAAACTTAATAATCATCCAGCAATTCAAAGCCCATGTGAAAAAAGAAGGTGAAGTAGCCTAATATTTTTAAGAACATGGAAAAATCTCAATTAATTGATAGATAAAATTTACCCATTTTTAATAAAACAATATACTACAACCTATTAGATTGTGCCTCAAAATATCAAGCTTCCTATTCAGAGTTAATCAATTCAATGCCTACTATTAGTAGTAAAATTGTCATGACTTTATTAATCAGTATGGAAGAAGACCATTTGATATTTCAATAGCCATTAATGATGAAAGCACCTCAGCACATAGTAATGGAAAAGAAATTCTTCAAAGTAACACAAAACATCAATCAAAGTACAGGCAATCTGGTACTTAATGGGGAATGACCAAATGACTTCACCAGTGTGAGACTAAGTCAAGGTTGTTCCTTCTCATCACCGTATTCACCGGAGATGGTAAGGTCACACCAGTGAAGCAAAGCATGAAAAAGACATAAAAGATGTACTAATTAGAAATGAAGAGCTAACATTGTTCATATTAATAGAAGATAAAATTGCTTATGTAAAATATCCAAAGCAGCTATAAAAATATAATCTAATAAGTGAACTTGGAAAGCATTTGTGACACATACAAGGTCAGTACACAGAAATCAATTATATATCTGTGTATTAGAAGTCAGCTATTAATACTTAATTTTTTAAGTGCAGTATCATTTATAAACACTTGAAATAAAATGGAATAATTGAGTTCCTTTCCAACAAAAACCTATACAGGGTCTGTGTTCTGGAAATCTCACAAAATGCTAGTGAACTAAATTACAGAAAACTTTTGTAATTAGAGAGACTTTCAGGGTTCATGAGTTATAAGATTCAGCACAGAAACCTCCTAAACCCCACTTGAAGCAATAAATTTAATTACTATCAAAATTCTAGCAGCACTAGTTTTTGTAGCTGTAGTCAAATAGTTGTAAATTTTATATGGATGGTAAAAGTAGTCAGAACAGGCAAGACAATTTTCAAAAGGAAAATTAATTTTAGGCCTCTCATTGCCCAATATTAGTGCTTTCTCTGAAGCTATGGTAATCCAGCCAGTGGGAACTGGAGAAGGATGGACAGTTAAATCAATAGCATAGAACACATCCCAAATAGACTCACAGATATGGTTGAGAGCTTCCTGGAAAACTGAGAAAATCCACACAGTGTTGAATGACTAATGTTTCAATTTACATTTTAGAAAAACATATAGGCATTGATCTAACAAAATGTGATAACTAAAACCTATTGAGGAAAAAATATGATAACTAAAACTTATATGGCATTTCTCAAGCAAAAATTGCTTCAAAATAGATTAAAATAAGCATGAATCTGTTTAACTTTTAGAGTAACATAATATGTAAATATTGTTGTGTAAAAATTAGGTAAAATATTTTTAAATTTTAAAGCAATGTTACTCAAACATGAAAATGACTTTTCAAATGGGGTTGTATTAAAATTAAAATAATTTGGTGAATAAAATAAACTATTAAGAGAATGAATACTTGATTGATACATTATAAAGACGTTTGCAAAGCACATGCTGCAAAACTAATCATAGACATAAATAAACTAAAATATTAGTGCTAAGGAAGAGGCAACATTACAATAGTGTTAAAGACTTGACCAGATAGAAAATGAAAACATGAAGATTAAACTTGGAGTGATGGTTCAGAGTGTAAGAGTACTTCCTGTTCTTCTAGAGTCCTAGAGTTCCATATCCAGATGCAGTATAGAAATACTCACAAAAATCTTTAATTCCAATTTAGAGAACCTGACTCTCTTGTTTGCCTCCTACAGGGACCCAAACAATGGCAAACAGTCACACAGATGCAGTACCATATACCTAAATAAAAACAAATATAAATATTATTGAGAATCCAAACTAAATCATGCTAAAGTCCCACTGCAAACCTATCAAAGTGGTTAAAATAACAGACAAGTTCCAAGTAGACAATAAAGTGTCATCAAAGAAACTTTCAGAGACCTGGTTAGTGTGTCAAAGGTTAGATCATCCTGGAACACTGTTTACCTGAAGACTTAATACTATGCAAGACAATAATCATGCTAATGTGGTTTGTTTACACATGCATTAAAAAATGCCCCTGAAAATATATACACTACCATTCACTGGAGCTCCAGTCATAATCACTGATTTTGAACAGGACATTAAGGGTTTTTTTTTTTTAATAATTAATTTACTTTTACATCAGCCACGGATTTCCCCATCCTCCTTCCTCCCACCCCCCAACATCCCCCCCAACCCACTCCCAACTTCCACCTTCTCTAAGGCATGGTATCCCTGAGGAGTCAGCCCAGCCCAGTAGATTTAGTTGAGGCAGGCCTAGTCCCCTCCTCCCTACACCAAGGCAGAGCAAAGTATCTCAGCATAGGCCCTAGGTTCCAAAAAGCCAGCTCATGCAATAAGGACAGGTCCTGGTCCCATTGCCTGGGGGGGGGGCTTAAACAGTTCAAGCTAATCAACTGTCTCACTTATCCAGGGGGCTTGGTCCATTTCCATGGGGGCTCCTCAGCTGTTGGTTCATAGTTCATGTGTTTCCGCTAGTTTGGCTAATTGTCCCTGTGCTTTTTCTAATTATGGTCTCCATGTCTCTTGCTCATATAATCCCTCCTCTCTCTTGCAATTATACTTCTGGAGCTCCACCTGGGCTTGGCCGTGGATCTCTGCATCTGCTTCCTTCAGTCACTGGATAAGAGTTCTATCATGACAGTTAGGGTGTTCAGCCATCCAATCACCAGAATAGGTCAGCTCAGGCACTCTCTCGACCATTGCCAGTAGTCTACAGTGATATCTTTGTGGATTTCTGGGGACCTCTCTAGCACTCTGCTTCTTCCTATTCCCATGGGGTCTTCATTTATCATAGTATCTCTTTCCTTGTTCTCCCATTCTGTTCTTGATCCAGCTGGGACCTTCATCTCCCCTAATACCTCTTTCCCCCGACCCTTGCCCTCCATTACCCCTTCTCACCCCCAGTTTGCTCATGAGAGAAAGAATTAATAAATGGGACTTGAAACTGAGAAGCTTTTGTAGGGCAAAGGACATGGTCAATAAGACCAAACGTCAGCCTACAGAATGGGAAAAGATCTTCACCAACCCCACATCTGACAGAGGACTGATAACCAGAATATATAAAGAACTCAAGAAATTAGACATCAAAATACCAAAACAGTACAATTTAAAAAGTAGGCTATAGAACTAAAGAGAGAATTCTCAACAGAAGAAGCACAAATGGCTGAAAGACATTTAAGGAATTGCTCAGCATCCTTAATCATCAGGGAAATGCAAATCAAAATGATCCTGAGATACCATCTTATACCTGTCAGAATGGCTAAGATCAGAAACGCTGAAGACAGCTTATGGTGGAGAGGATGTGGAGCAAGGGGAACAATCCTATACTGTTGTTGTGAATGCAAACTTGTACAGCCACTTTGGAAATCAATATGGTGCTTTCTTAGAAAATTGGGAATCAACCTCCCTCAAGAACCAGCTATACCACTCTTGGGCATATACCCAAGGAATGCTCAATCATACCACAAAGAAACATGCTCAAGTATGTTCATAGCAGCATTGTTTGTAATAGCCAGAACCTGGAAACAACCTAGATGCCTCTCAACTGAAGAATGGATAAAGAAAATGTGGTACATATACACAATGGAGTACTACTCAGCAGAGAAAAACAATGACATCATGAGGTTTGCAGGGAAATGGATGGAACTAGAAAATATCATCCCGAGTGAGGTAACCCAGACTCAGAAAGACAAACATGGTATGTACTCACTCATAGGAGGATACTAGATGTAAAGCAAAGGATAACCAGACTGCAACTCACCACTCCAGAGAGGTTACCTAGTAAAGAGGACCCTAAGAAAGACACAGCGATCGCCCAGTGACAGAGAAATGGATGAGATCTACATGAGCAAACTGGAGGACATTATCTTTAAATATAGGGCTGTATCACCAATTTGGGGTATGTTCATGTAATAGAATACTCCTCTGCTATTGGTAGGGCCTTTTTATATGTCTGCATACAACATTTATTTAGGAATGATACTCAGCAAATGCACTATAAAATAAACCAATATTTGCTAATTCCCAGATGCTAATGATTAAAATGCGTTTTGTAATAGATGTGGGATGACACAGATGGGACCTGTGGGAGCTCATGCTTGGAACACTGGAATGTGATAGACTAAGGCAGGAGGACTGTCCTGAGTTCAATGGTGACAACTGCAGAGAATGGGCTCTGAGCTAGCCTGGGCTACATAATAATCCTCACAAAGTAAATAAACAAACAAAAGTATTTGGAAAATAATAACACTTTAATTGCTCCCCTTTTGTTCCTTGCTTTTCTGAGAGCTTCAGGAAGCCTTGTAATGACTGACTCTATTATCTTTATACTGACCAATGGAAACCTAAAACTAACTGAAAGGAAGTTTCAGGAAGTCTCTTTCTTTGGAAAAATTTGAACATGAAATGCATTTTGATCTGCACAGGTTTTTATTTTTTTCCCCTCGTTTTCCATTTCAAAAGTTTCAGATGCCTTTTTATGTTCCATCCCCATAGCGGGCAGCCTCAGATGTGTTCCATTTTAGAATTGCGAGGATCTTTGAATGCCATTATTCAAAGTAAAATGGAATGAATTTGAGAGTTACCAACTAATATGAGGTGGAAAAAGTATTTCAGAGGAAAACCTGTTATGACTTTTTTTTCCTCAAAAATTTATTCAAAAATGTCTCAAGTGGCTTGATCCCTCTATTCACAAGAGCCAGACTTGTGGACATGAACCTGGAGCCCTGCAGGGCTCTCCAGCTGTACAGTCAGCATTGACTTGTACTCTCTAAATGGGGACAAAAACCAAGTCATGCTCTTTCCTCTTCCCACAAAACACAGTTGTTCTGACAGGCAGGGTGGGATGAGTACAATCCCTACAAAGTGGCCTACAGGGAGGAATTCATTCACAATATTGCATATATAAGTTCATTTCAAATTCTGAAAGTACATTCACATAAAGCACTATGCCTCATGGTGGACAGACACCTCCACAGCATGCATTTGCTATCAAGGAGGCCTTGTCCCCCAAGCCACAACATGGTATTTTACATGTGTGCAAGCAAGGTAGAGTAGTTGACTTTATATTGACAATTACATGGTATAAAAAGCACACAGAAGGCAGCCATGAGTATAAGGAAATGTACATGGGGGAAGAGACTTTGCATGGAAGTTTCATTGTATGATTCCAGTGAAGTGCAACTGGAGAGTGTGAGTGAATGTGGATAATATTTTATATAAAATTTAGGCCTGGATTGGGAGAAGCCATCAAATGGGGAAAGCCACATTTATTTGATTTTCTCCAAAGCTGAAAAGGAAAATATCTCTCAATAATCAGGTTTAGAATGTGATGTAGGGGGAGTCTAGAAAACTTGTCTCACTTTAATGCAATGATTTTCACCCTCTTCGAGGAACTGAGTAACTCTACCACAGGGGTTATGTATCAGATATTCTGCATATTAGATATTTACATTATGATTCATAACAGTAACAAAATTACAGTTATAGAGTAGCAATTTAAAAAAAATTATGGTTGGGGTAACCACATCATAAGGAACTGTATTAAAGGGTCTCAGCTTTAGGAGGGTTTAGAACCACTGCTTTAACATGAAAGCTATTGTTATTCCTGTGGTTATAAAATTAAGAGGAAGATAGTCAATAGAACATAAATGATAGTGATAATGGTGGTGATTATAGCTAGTATATTGATAAAGACTAATATGCATCACATAAATGGTTCAGAAATTTGTAGCATCCAAAAAGGATCAGGAAGTTTGCTATGAGATTGTAACTCCTAGTAATGTCAGAAGCTACATCTATAAAGTCTTGTCAATATGGCCAAACATAAGCTGAACAGGATGCCACTAATGGCCATGACAAAATGGGCAGGGAAAAAGACCGCAGGGCCTCAACTGTATAAAGTATGATAGGCAACAGAGGAAAGCTGAGAGCAGGAGATATGGAATTATCCAGGGCAGAGTGCTCCAATTGGTTGTCCAATATAAAGTAGTCAGCCCTGAAAATGTACATACAAGTGACATTATATGGATTGAACAGATTATATTTAGGAATATATATATATATATATATATATATATATATATATATACAAATATATACACATACAATAACAATTAATGAAAAAATAGGTCATGAATTTGAAGGAGATCATGGAGGGGTATATGGGAGGGATCAGAGGGAGAAAGGCGAATGAGAAATGCTGTAAATATAATCTCAAAAATTAAGAAAAAACATTTCTACACTGCTTTAAAAACATACTGTGTGTACTGTGCTATGAAGCATACATAAACTAAAGAGTGGATTCTATTTCAGGTAAACAATGTTTCTCGTGATGAAATCTGCTCTCCAATACATTCCTTCCCTGATAAGCAAACACCAATATGCTTATACCGCAATAAGAGGCCATCAGCTTTCGATTTCATGGAGATTAAATTTCTCTAGGTAATCAAATGAAACTCCTGAGGTCCAGGAAGGGTTGTATCCCCTCAGATGGCCCTAAAGGAGGATCTAGGAACAAAATTAGTTAAAGGAGGCATACAGGGCACTTTAATCCCTCAAAGAAAAGAGAAACTTCCCAGAGTGTTCTGACCTCCTTCTTTCAATGTGGGCACAGGTTCTAGGTTGGCAATGGCTATGATTTGTCCCCAGAAGAAATAACTGTCAATGGGAGCTAAGGGCATGGAGGAATTTGAGTCAGATGACGCTGTTGACTGCAGTGTTGAACTGTCTGTAATCTACATTTCTTTTATGAAAGAAAAGTAAACATTGTGAGTTCTTGCAAGATTTTAAATATACTACAAGCAAAAAAAAAAAAGCATACTTCTTTTATATCTGTGATTGCTCGATTAAAATTTTCTGTTAGCATACAAAGCAATGGGTTCATTTGTGGCACTGGCATATATGTGTGTCACATTCAGTGGAGTGAAATTCTGTGAGATTTTTATGACAATAGGTGATACCACCTTTAAATTGCCTTGCTGTCAAGTATATCATCTCTGGTGGTGCGTAGGCTGGAGCCATGCCTCTCACTATAGTGATGGACAGCACTAACTCGGGGATTTTCAAATACAGTTTGAGGAGGTGGTGTGTGCTTTTTCATCACTGCAGCAAAAGACCCTAGAAAAATCAACAGAAAGGAAATTTTAATTTGACCCACGTTTTCAGAGTTTTTGTTCCATGGCTATCTAGCCCAGCTGTTTCCACACTGTGGTGGTGTAGAGCTTCACGTCAGGAATAAGTGAAGGGCAAAGCCACTCACACTGTGGAGGTAGGGAAGCAAAGAGCACTGGAACAGGGGACTAAGTCTAAGAAGGTAACTGGAGCTAATGAACTAGTGTCCTCTAGGAATGCAGCACACAACTGCATTTCTGTTTCTGTTCCATAAATGTGCATAAGCAATACTGACCCACAGGTTGGCCTTTTCAGAGATCCCAGACACTGTGACAAAAAAATATTATGTTCTGTGGATTTTTCTGCACCTTAAAGTGAATTTTGGCATTAAGGTATAAAAAGTATGTAATATGGCACAAAAGTGATGTTATAATTATTGACGTCATATTCAGAGAGGACTGGATCTCTTCCCTGGGACAAAAAAAAAAAAAAACATTTCTAGGAACAAATTAATGAAATAATCTCATATATTATAAATTACTACCATTTTCTAGTCTTTTAGGCATCTATGGTAGTCATCAACAATACTGTCATAACATTTTTTCATTGGATATTTATGATCATAATTATTATGCATATATATTTTAGTTTGTCTCCATTAGTCACATTTATGTCTTGAGTGTGTGTGTGTGTGTGTGTGTGTGTGTGTGTGTGTGTGTGTGTGTGTAAAATGGCTATTTGAGCATTTTCTGCTCTAGAGTACACACCACTAGAGATTATTTGTATATACATGTGTAGGTGTAAACTTGTAAATATATATGTATGTAGGTGAAGGGGAGAGGTTATATTATTTTACATTTTGTGAGTTTTTGACTTTGTTGTTCCACAAATATTATGTTTACTGACAATGACAATTTTCTGATTTGATTAACATGGAAACAAAAGAGCAAATATAATGATGCCCTTCCAATCTGTCATCCTCTCTCCTCTGTTCCAGTGTCTCCAGAACCATTCTCTTTGTCTAATTATAGGGGACATTTACATCTCCTGTGGGTCATTTATTAATTAATTAACCACTTATGTGAGCTTTGGAGTCTTCATATGTAAAATATGACAAAAAATGAGATAAATCACACAAAGTATTAGAAAAGCCTCTTGGAACTGAAAGTTGCTATTTTTACTTAAAATGAAAATTCCTTCTCTGATACACATCTATCCTTTTTATGTTTTGTTGTGTGCTGTGGAATGTTGTTCTGTATGCAGTGAATGTGTGTTGCTATGATTGGTTGATAAATAAAATGCTTATTGGCCAGTAGCCAGGCAGGAAGTATAGGCGGCATAAGCACATAAGGAGAATTCTGGGAAGAAGGGCTGGGTCAGGAGTCGCTGCCAGACACAGAGGAAGCAAGATGACAAGGCAGAACTGAGAAAAGGTACCAAGCCATGCGGTTAAACATAGGTAAGAATTATGGGTTAATTTAAGTGTAAGAGCTAGTCAGTAATAAGCCTGAGCTAATGACCAAGCAGTTAATATAAGCCTCTGTGTGTTTACTTGGGGTACACAAGTGGGAGAGATTGGTCCCAACCATCGGCCGGGCGGGACACAGAGAAACTTCCAGCTACAGTTGTGTCTAACAAGTTTACTATTTATTAATGTGGTATTCCTTTACTACTGTAATATTTTCAGTATCAGCCATAGTGTTAATTGTTATGTAAGAGAAAGCAATAACCTTACATAACTTAGATCTTCAGACATCCTCAATAGCAATGCACTTTTCTCTTTGTTGATATGAACATCTCCAGAGCTCTGGCCCCATCAATGCTAAAGTTAGAATCTTTCATTTTTCTTACAAATGGCATCTAACTAATTCATAAGTTTTCTTTATATATATCCTTTTTGTGGAAAATCAGTGAATTTCAATGAGAATTCTAATAACCCCTAAGTATTGTTATTAGATTTGATTTGCAACATATTTAGTATGTTGCTGAATGGTCTGGGGAGAGAATACCTGAGCAGATCCTTATCGTGCATTCTTCTGATTTTGAAGCATATTGCAAATTTGATTTATTATTGATGTTTATGTGTGCAGCAGTGTTTTTCAGGTAATATTACATAAAATTATTGTAAATACTTTCTAATTTTCCTTATTCAGCCAGATATTTCATAGTGCTTCATAATCTCCTGATTGATCAGTTTGATAGGAAAACAATAAGTCTGAAATAATCATGTAATCATACCATTAAAATATTTATGTAGGCCGGGCAGTGGTGGCATATGCTTTTAATCCCAGTACTCGGGAGGCAAAGCCAGGTGGATCTCTGTGAGTTCGAGGCCAGCCTGGTCTCCAGAGCAAGATCCAGGACAGGCACTGAAACTACACAGAGAAACCCTATCTCAACCCCCCCCCCCCGCCAAAAAAAAATTCATGTAGTCACATCAGTTAAAGAACCCGATCACATATTTTTGCACATACAGTCTATGTTGCTTTAATATTAGTACAACTTGCTCTAATTTAGAATCAAAGCTCAGCAGATATCATTTGAAGAAAAACATAAAACTACCAAAGGAACAATGTAAAACTTTGTGCTTTTCAGTAGGTAAAGACTATGATTTCTTTGTAAGACATATAGACATGTTAATATGGCAACAAGAACAAGTAAAATGCTCAAATGTTTAAATATAGATGAGAAATAATAATTTGAAAATATTTTGGAGTGAATATTATTTAAATGGACTGAACCACTTATAAATGAATATAACCAAACTAGGCACCAACCAACTTAATTCATGTTAAAACATAAATGTGGATCATTACACTAATACTCCACTAGAAACAGTGATGGCTCTTGAAAGTCACATAACATTAAAATCAAGAGATAATAGCATCAAACATAGTGAAGGAAAGAAAATTATGCTAGACATTATTTCTCTTTTACAGTTTCAGGCAAGCTATAGCTTAGTGTTATTGTCAAAGAAAGGCATTTGTTTCTATGTGTTCCTAATCACAAATTGTAGAGTGTTAGGCTAAGATGAATCTAAATTCTAAATTGTCTAATTTTTCTATGGCTTTCCTGCCACAAGGAAAAAGTTGAAAAAATGACTTCCTTTTCTAGGACTATGAGCAATATTACCAATTTTTTGTGCCACGATTGGATTCAAGCACCAGGCAGAGCCTTTAGTTTCTTTACCTAATAAAGACATTTATGTTGAAGGTAATGGTAAGACTTTGTGCATAAACTTGGTTGTTCATTTTATAATGCTAGTAACTGAAGGAAGAAAAGGAGATAAGGCAAACCATGATGAATTGGACAAATTGTACTTTTAGGCCTGTCTGCAGTTTTTAATGAAATTATCACTCATAGATACCGAAGAACATGCAAGTGAGGAACCTTGTCTTAGAACACTGTTTTAATGTGTGACAATATTTTCCCCTTACTAGTTAATCTGTATTTACATGAAATTTACATTGTTCATTATTGTTAGAGAAGTATCTGATTGCTAGTCTCTACCCTTGAAAGTGTGTGTGTGATTTTCTGCTTTCCGCTGTAATAAATAAAACAATGCTGGATATCAAAACACAAGTGCAGTTAGTAGCTGAATTGATTTTCAAAGAAGTGGAAAACTGATATATGTGCATTATTTCATTAGAGGAGCTATTGTTTGTTAGCCACTATGTGAGTCCCTCATCTACACCATTCTGTAGAAAACAAAGTATTACCAGTTTATACATATTGCATGGGGAAATGAATGCTATTTATATCTTAAACTAAGCTTCTTTTGTCAAAACATCAAATGTCAACAGGAAACATATATTTATATAATACCATCATAAGAGAGACAAACTATTTCTCTCACTCATCTTCTCACCTGCTTTCCTTTGCCTTCAGGATTTTCTTGTTGAGATGGCAAACTTGGGCTTGCTTATATCGTAGAGGTCCCTGAAATTTAATTTTCTAAAACTGTCAGCCAAACCTCTTAAAGGATATTATTAATAATAGCAACAGAATGAAAACAATCTGTATTCTCTTTGGTGGACACATCATAGTGCATATATGTATCATCACAGTACATATATGTACCATAATTGGAATACATCATAAGGTATAATCCATTTAATATGCTTAACTTACTGAAAGTTATTACTTAGCATGATCTGCATAAACATGCTAGAAATGAAAAGATCACCTTATAGTTGTGAAAAAAATCAGCCAGTTTTGTAATAAACAGTCAAATAGCTCATATAACATACGGAATATTGTGCTAAAAAGAAAAAGAAAATCATGATCATTGTAAGGATGGGCTTTGATACAGTGATGAAGTTAAAATCTAATATCAGACCATCCTAATTTGGAGACCATCAGGACATAAAATGCTATGGGAAAATCTCACAAACACTTTGTCTTGGATGAAAGAAAACACAACACCAAGAAGCCAGACATCCAAGTATACTTCCTGCAGGCTTCCACATCTGAGGAAGCCTAAAGATGAAAAACTTTACCTTTGATGCTGAAAGAAGTACAGTGATCGCTGGGGGCTCAGAGTAATGGAGTTTGGAGCATTAACTGCAAAGGGCACCAGGAAAAAATGTGGTAATGAAATATTCTTTATCTGGGTAGGAGCTAAAATAGTGAATGTAGCTAAAAGTTTTCCTCCGGTCCTGCCTGGCCCTGCAAAATAATCACTCAGAAGCTTATATTAATTAAAACTGCTTGGCCATTAGCTCAGGCTAACTACTGACTAGCTCTTACACTTCAACTCAGCCCATTTCTGTTAATCTATATGTTGCCACATGTTCTGTGGATTTACCTGTGTGCCATTACATGCTGCTCCCTGGACGGCGGGCTGGCATCTACTGACTCAGCCTGTTTATTCCCAGAATTCTCCTCTCTGCTTATCCCACCTATACTTCCTGCCTGGCTACTGGCCCATCAGCATTTTAATTATCAACCAAATCAGAGCAACACATTCACAGTATACAGAACAACATTCCCATCTAATATATGTTTGACAAAACATATAGAAGTGAAGAGTTAAGGGAAAATATTTATTAATATAAATTCTAACTTAGTTATAAATAAAATACTAGGTAATGGGTAGGTCAATTGCAACATTGCAATGTGAGTCATGTGCTCAAATTAAAATGTATTTTTCACCCTTTACTAAAAACAATAAAATAGCATTGATTTTTGTTTTTCTGCGAACCACACTCATTAGCTTCATTAAACTTTTGTTTTTTAAGATTTATATCAGACTGTGCTTATGTCAGAGATTATATAAAATTAATGTGCAGAGATGTGATAAGGTAATTAAATGCTTCCTAGATACCAGAACTATATGTAGCATGCCCAAGAAACATTTACATAGAGTTATCATAATATTCTATGGTGTTTGACATTTTATTTCAAGCAATACAACGCACAAAAAGTGGTTTAATTATTAAAAGTTGAAGAAAATCTTGTGCAGTATGCATAGAAATAAAGTAAATATGAATATAAATATTATTTTTACTACAGGACAAGAAATAAGTATATATCATTTTGTGGTCAAGTAGATAAAATCTACTTCAGTAGCATGCTTTTCACTTATGTGCTCATAATTCAAAAATATTCACAAATTTACATGTGAAAAAAATGTGATAATTTGTATTAAAAGAAAATGCTGAAGAAAAACTAAATTTATAAGCAAAACACATTGACCTTATAGATTTGGCTGCAGGTAAAATGTAAAAGTCAGCAACTGAGTAAGCCAAAACCCAGAAACCATATGTCCATATGTTGTATCTGAGTGTATAATTTGCTGCTGAATCTACCTTACCTTGAAATGTGGCATTTTCTAGACTATTTTTCTTTCTTTCCCAATTGCTAAAAACAATCCTCCTGCCAGTCAACACAGTTCCTCTACTTCTTGCCAGGACACTGATTCAAAGTGTATAAATCGTAGTGGAGAACCTCAGCCCAGTCCTCAGGCTACTGACACCAAACTTCTGCTTTAGTTGTGTCTTTCAAAGGGCATTCCACTGTTCTTTTCTGTCAAAACAATTGTTTTTCAGGATTATGGGGCACATGGTAAGACCAATGAATGCTATTCCAGGAACACACTGCCACAATTCCTTAGCTGTGAATTGGGAAAAAAAAAAAAAGGTTGTATGGAAGATCATGATGGAGACATGTTGCTTAAATCTCCTTCCCAGGGGAAGACATAAGCAGTGTCTACTCTTTCTCCAAAGCCCCAAAGACAAACAGAGACAAAATGCCGGAAACATTCACTCTAGAGAGCCAATGAGTTCATCAGTCTTCATTACAGAGCATTAGTAAGTTATATAAAGGTGTGTGAACACACTCCTCCTAGAACCAGCTGCACTTGGAAGGTCTTACCCAGCAGAGGTGAGGCTTCTGTGTAGATACATAGATGGAAAGCCCCACTCTAGTCTACACACACACACACACACACACACACACACACACACACACACACACACAGAGGCACGTACATATGTATTTATATGGGTGCATATGTGCATATATACATATACCACATACATACATACATACATACATACATATGCATGTATATCTTCCCATGCCAGGACTTGTGCAGCGTTTCCAGTTGGTAGGGAGCATTTGGCTACTAGGCAGTAAGGGGGTGGGTGTATAAACTGTCAAAAAGCCCAGGTGGTATGGACTTTTGAAGGGAAGCGCAGCTGAATACTCTAAGATGGAAGTTGCTTGGCTTGGGGGACAGTAACTCACAATAATAAGGCATTCTGTAAATCCATGATGATGGCTTTGGCAAAAGTACTACAGGCCAAACTTATAGCCAGACTAAGTATCTATTCTAGCATGAAGTCCTCTCCACTGTGGAAGTGTTTGGTTGTATTCTGTCTTCCACCTGATTGCTAGGCCGTCACTCTGGCGAGTAGTGCCGTATAGTATCTGGGGCTCAGTGTGAATCTCTTATGCAGGCAGATTTGCCACTCAGCAGCAACTGTAGCCAAGTTAGCCTTTGTAATGGGAAGTCCCTAAGCCATCACAGAGAGTGTTTTGAGTCAGCATGGATGCTGATTAATAGAAATCCCTTCCCAGACTGTACCATTGGCCTGGATTTCTCTTTCTCTTCTTATTTGTCCTGGGAAGCCCCAACTCTAGATGTGGGCGGCAAAGGGTTTTGGATAACTAAGCTTCATATCTCCTTCCTGGATTAACTTTTGAAATTTTAACCAACCCAGGAATGAGTAACATTCTTTTTCTGTGCTTCCCTTTGAGACTACTACCTGTTATAAAATCAATATACCTTTATGTTCTCCATTATGATCCAAGTCATGTAGAGTGATCCAGAATATGCCAGAGCATGAATTTGACTAATTTATTTAGAGCATGTGGGATCCTTATGAATATAAATTTCCATTGGGCTAATTGGTATAGCCATCATATTTCACCTTTCATCAGACCAATTATTCCTAATACAAAATATTATGCAAAATAATTAATAGCAGTTATATTAATTTGGAGTAAACTCTTAGATCAAAACAGAGTCATGAGGAAGGATTTTTCTCAATTTCCACAAGAGTATAGATTTATTGTGCTATGCATCTACATCAATTACAATAGCGATCTCTCAAAGATTTACTCAAGTTTATCATAAGCAGGCAACTTTTCTAAAATTCTTAATTTTTATCTTACGACAAATGACTATTTAAACATCAGAAAGCTGAGATAATAAGAGATAATTTATCTCAGAGCAACTGGTGTGATTATTTACTTTTGAAATCCAGTATTCCTTAACAACAACAATGATGAGTTCAAATGGTATTCATACCCCAGCTGTATGAAAACTCCACTAAATCTAAAGTCAAGCCCTACAGAAAAGCAAGCAAATGAATGCTTTACTGATCAAAATTTCAACGTTCTGGTCACACAATCACAACCACTCAGCAAATGGTGCAATAGAGCCTTTGTGATGTGCCTGATAGCTCTTAAAAAGAACCAGATCTTACCCTAAACCTTTTACAAGGCAGATTAACTGCAATGACAGACTTTGGTGATGAGGGTGGGGGTAGTGAATGCTGTCAGTGTAGAACTCAGTTTTCTTAGATTATCTTTGGTCTCCTTAATAACTATTCATTGTAGCCCCTCTGTATGTGACCTAACATTCTTTGAACAGTGAGATAATTTCTTTGGAATGGATAAACTGACTCTATTTCCCACTAATCAAAAGGCTAAGGATGTTATAAGACAGTATTTGAGGTCTGTGGCTGATATTTCTCTGCTTTTCTGTGACCCACTCAGTTGATAGTTTCACAAGTTTTCTTGACTTAATGATTTTCTTTGTTCTGTTACTATAAAATGCCCTGACTCTACACATTGAAACATGGAATTTAGGGTAACCCGATCCTGAGTTTCCAGGCCAAATTTACTCATATTTGGTTCCAGAATAGACTTTTTCTTATGCTCTTTGAGTAGAGATCTGTGATTTTTTTCACCAACAAAAATGGCAAGCATTTCAGATGCATGTGCCAATCACCTGGATGTAATAACATTGGGACAATCTGTACACTTTGCTTCTATCTGTCCCCAGAATGATTGTTAGGACTAAACTACCCCCAAGGGATGGGAAGTTAATGAAAAGAAGGGAAAAGATATCATCTTCATGTTTCATTCATAGAAAATCAAGAGGCTCAACATCATGGTCACCCTTGGCAGGGCTGTATTTTGATTACTTGATAAGTGTTAATTGACCAGAAGACAAAGCCTTTTCAGAGCCAAGCACCTCTTACTTTCAGCTTAATTTACTGCAAAGTCTTTAAACAGAAAACTCACTCTAGAATTGGACCCACAAAAATTCTTTTCCCATTTGGCTACCAGTTAAAGCTCCACTGTTATTTGAAACTCCTCTACCATGTACCATGAGATAGCAATGAGTAGCTGCTGCATTCAAATTTCTTTTGGGGATTTTAAATCTGTTTCCCACACAATTTAAATTGCACAATTTATTTGCATTCTTTGCTTATGTCATGTTGTGGTACTGATTGTCTTCTCTTTCTGGGATGTTTTATCCTGCTCTTGCTATCATTAATATAATGTCTATCGCCTCCCAGAAATTGCTTTTAAGATTGCAATTAAGAAACTAATTTTAGGTTTTGCATTCCACCATTGTATTTCTATAGTCCTTACTAATAATAAATCAATATTTTAATGCTATTCAGGTTCAGTCTGCTTGGCAATTGTCACTTTGCTCATATGTCTTTCATATTGTTGTAAGTACCAAGGTGTTCAGCATATTATCTGCTTGATATATATGTATGAATGAACAATGATCTAGGCAAAAGACAAATAATTGGTACTGAAAGTATCTAAGCCATGGCTACAAAAGCTCCATCATCCTCCTGACCAAGGTGAGATGTTAGTTTATCAGAACTGAATGCCATAAGTGCATTTTAATTCTATTTGCTTATGAAAAGATTGAGATGTAGTTCAAGAATTGTAGCACTCACCCACTTAAAATGTATAGTCCATTAATTTATAGATGATTTTAGAACAACTTTTCAACCATGTCAAAATCCACTGTACATTACCAACACATGAGAAAAAGACAATGTAATTATATCTTCTTTCTATCCCAAACATATAGAGATACAGTATACTTCGTCTGGTACCTAGCCAAGGCAATCACCTAATACACTAGTCACCTATGTATATGTATTCAATTATTTTGGACACATGTTTCATAAATATTCTTTCTATACAACTGATATATGTGCACCTATATAAATATACATATATACACATATGTAATTGTATATACACAATTATTTCTATATATACAGAATACATGTGAACACATGCACATATACATATACACTTGCACGTGCACATAAATATATATACACAAATGTATATGTATATACATATAAAATGCTCAAACATATACATATGCATGTAAGTACTTATACACATACACACACACACACATATATATATATACATACTAACACACATGCATGCCTATACATACATATATGTAGACAAATACTTTATGTAAAGAGCATCTCCAAATCTCCCAAAGTAAGCAGATGTCCACATATATCTAGAATCTAGTGGCTTCAGGAGTCCTAACTCTGGTGTCTTGAAAGGTAGAAGGAGATTTTACACTCACCTCACAATTGTAAATGAAGTAGAGTTCCTTGCAACTTCAATAAACATTCACAGGTTTTTCTCCTGCCATTGGTATTTTGGCTTCTTTTCTATCTGTCTCAGAGAAGTCCTACTTTCAGATTTTTAGGCATTTCCCCTATAATTGTGGCTCTTTGTGTGTTTAAGATATGAATCTTTCTAGAAGCATCTTGACTGACTCCCAAGCTATGACTTTCTTTAAGATTTAGGATGATCTCTTTGAAATGTAATCATTGGGGAAAAAAGAACCTTGCTCCTCACCTGCTGTGAGAATGAACCTTCCTTCTGAAGGTTTTTGTATATCAAGCTATAAATTGTCTTTTGTCTGGAAGTTAGGAGAAATTTTTGCAGTTAAAATTTCATGCTGTAGTCATGGTTGCATTTTTTTCTTTATTTGTTTTTAGAAAATTTCTGACAGAAGCAATTTAAAGGTTGAAAGATTTATATTGTTTATGCTCTCACAAGTTTCAGTTCATGGTTTCTTGATGTCTCAAGTTTGGGCATAACATTATGGTGGTAGTACCTGCAACAAAGGTTCATTCCCTCATGCAAGACAGAAGGACAGAGAGGGAAGGGATCAGGGACCAATAAAACATGCACAGAAAGAGCCATGATGTATTCCCCTTAACTGTTCACTACTTCAGTACCACATGATCCAGTGAAGGCCAAGTGTTCATCACAAGACTTTATGGTGACATTTCATGACAAAAGTTAATGACTATCTTATAAAACAAAAGTGTACGTCTTCCATCTCAAGTGTCCTCAAACTGGTACCAGGTCCCAAACCATACAAAATTCCAAATTCCAAGCATTGTCTGACAGAAAGAAAATTAGCTGACACCTATAAAACACAAAAAATGTAGGGGTCAGAGAGTTAGTTTAATGATTAAGAGTACTTGCTCTTTTCCTAGAGGACCAGAGTTAGGTTTCCAATAATCACAGATCTCTCACAACTTCCTATAATTCCATACCTAAGGGATATAATACCCACTTCTGGCCTCCACAGCCCCCCTCACAGAGATGTCAGGCATTCATTCACACAGACACATTAAGAAACTCTTTCAAATACTATGTAAATTTAGTCTATGATGGTAATAAGTAAATTCCCAATTCCTAAAGTGAGGAATGAGGTAATGGAAAAGAGAGATGCTCTCAAACTAAGACCCCCAAACCTGAAGAAAAAACACTGATCTCTCTTGCTCCCTTTCTCCGTGCCTGGCATCCAGGAAACATGGCATCTCTGTGTGAACTGTAGTTAAGGCTGAACATTCACACTGCTATGTCAGTTCCATTGTGGCTCAACTATGTTTCTTCTTGCATTGGTTCTATTTGTTGCCTGAGACATTCCTTATGAGAATGAGTCATGTTCTCGGCATCCTCAACATTATGGATCTCACCTGTAGCTTAGGCCTTACTGGAACAGTTCCATACCTCACCCTCCAAAGGCCTGCCTTGTGTATTTTAACTTGGTATTACATTTCATAGCTTCCCAATCTTTCTTTTGAAATCTAGATGGTAGATGAGATGACCCCATATTTCTTACATTTCACAAGCCTCAAAATACCAAAACTAATACTAATACTAAAATATCAAAGTCTAGTTCTAACTCAACTAACAGCCTAGCCCCTTTGTAACATGGCTGCATTAAATTCTGAGCATCTGTAGTAAATTAAAATCCAGGGAAACAACTTACTTGATGGTCCTTTGTGAGTAGGACACTCTGGAACTCCTTCTACTCAAGAGGAAAATCTTTAAATTGTGTTTATGTTTTTCTTTTTCTGTTTTATATTTCTTTAAAATGTGTTTACCATTGCCTTCACATTTGAGGAGGAAACCAAAGACAACAACAATAAGCTATATTACTTTGCAGTCTCTTTGGTTTCCCTGACCAACAACTCAAAGAGAGAATTGAATTACCTAGCACTAAAGTTTTTGTTAGAATGTCTGTAAGTGTTGGGGGGAGTGTTACCACTCCAAATGGCAGAACTCCACTATACACACATACACATAAACACACACACACACACACACACACACACACACACACACATACACACACACACCTGTATAGAAAGATAATAAATAGATAGATGATAGATAGTTACATATGAGAAAAAGATAAATAATATAGATAAATACACACATATACCATACCATAAAGATTATATTATATATGTACATACGCATTTATTTTAAGTAGATAGATAGCATAGATCTATACACCCATAGCCATATTATATATTACATATGTATATGCATGTATTTTTATGTAAACATAAAATACCTTGTTCCCCTATGGCTCTTTCAACATGGCTGTGTTATTTATCCTTCTTCCATCTGCAATATCCTGTTTCCCCATCTCCAGCTAAATCTCTCTCCCAGGTTTCCCATGGTACTTACATTCCTTTGTTTCTGTTTTCCAGGTTACACACTACTGTCTAAATTTTCAGAGCTAGGATCCACAAGTAAGAGAGAATAGAAGTTTCTGTCCTTTTGGTGTGGGTTACCTTGCTCTGTATATTATTTTCTAGTCCTGTAAATTTACTTGCAAATTTTTAGAAAGGAGGTTAAACTGAGGAGTTTTTGTTACCTGAGTGCTGTATTTTCCTTGTTGAATGTACCTATGTTTATGCATTGTCTAATTCAGGCAAAATTCTTCACTCAGAAGTGACTCTTTGCCATTGTATGCACAGAAGTTAAACTATTAGGAGAATGTTTGAGGAAATAAGAGATGTGTTGTGCTTCTTGCAGTTAGAATTAAACGGTCCTAGTGGACCCATTCTTGATTATGTAACCCATCCAACTGAGTCCCATTACAGGAACTTTACAGGGTCGTCTAATGGTAGACAACAGCTGAGGAGATGACTCTGAAATTTTTAGTAGGTGCTGCTGGGCTGAGGACCCAAGTTCAGTTCCCAACACCCACTTGGGGGTGACTCACAACTATCTGTAACTCCAAAGGATCTACCACAGTCTCCTTGCCTCCATCATAACCTGCACAAATGTTGCAAAGTTATAGCATACACACACACACACACACACACAGAGCACACACAGACATGCACGCATGCACGCACGCACACAGGCATGCACACAATTTTAAAAATTTAATAAGCAATGATAATTACTTGCAGAAGTGTAAGTTTAATTCCATCAAGGTCCTTTGATTTTCTTTTGTAAAACACGGAAAAGCTCAGAGAGGAATGGAAATGGCTGTCTCTGACCGTTTAACAGGTGGGTATTGCTTCCCCAATTTGCCTTCCTGGGCATTTCCAGGTCAGGGAGCACCACAGGTGCATTAATATTTTAAGTGAACAGTTATCATCTGTGAGTAATCACCACACCTTCCTGGGAAGACAAAGCGGGATTGTTTAGCTGCTGCCGGCGATGCTGCGGTTTTACTTTTCCTACAAAGCAAAGCTGCGTATCCTCCTGTTATTGCATTTTATCTAAATTTATACTTTATATCTCAAAGGGCAGTCCTATTGCCCTCTTTTCTGGGGAAACAGAAAATACTTTTCCAGATCTGTAAGTGCTGATATTAAATTCCTTTCTAACAGGAGCCTTGATGTTTAAAAGAAAACTATTGATTTTTTTTTTTTCTGAGAAATAGAGGAAGTTTCTGTGCCCATCCTGAGAGATGATTTGGATATAATGTCAGATGCCTCTCCATTTCAAGAAATGGAGCATGTTTTGGAAATGACAAGTTACTAAACATGTAATTCCCAACCTTGACATCATTGGAAAGCAGGGGATACCCTGCTTATAAAACCTTATATTTGTCAAGAGATATTGTCCTCTAAGTTGGATTTCACATTGTACTTTAGATGTTTAAGAATTCTTCTGTATTTTTAGATGGGGAACGTAACAAACACACATGTAAACTACCCAATTCTTGGTGTGAGAACAAGAGCAGAAGAGGCTCTCAGCTGTGATGTGCCCTCCAGATGCAGTCACCATGACAACAAGAGCTAGGTGACTACGTAGAAAGACTGACAGACACACAAGAGAAATACACAGTCTAACTTCATGTCACATATTTTCATACTTTGGTGAATACTTTTTAGGGAAATGTAGCATTAAAGTCATATAAAATTCTATTACTTTGGATTTGTGAGTCATTTTTTTAAGCATCTACTCTGGTCACAAATGATTAATTTCCTAAGAGCATCCTGTACCATGAATTCAGATTCACACACTTACAAGGAACCTTAAACGTCATCTAAGAAGCAAGAGAGGAAGAACCTCTTACCTTCTTTTGCTACCATTTCAGAGCCAGGATCTTACTCATGGGAAGCTTTCCATCCAGAAGGACTTTTGAACAGTGACATCATTGGCTCTTTTATCTCTTCCATTTAAGAATTTAATTTAGGTCTCAAAATTCTAAAAGCAAAACTAACTTCTAAATTTCTATAACATCTTTGCACGGCTCTAAGTCCATGGTGACATTTACTCATAGAGTAGTATGTGATGCTCTGTTTGGGAAAACAAAACAAAACATTCCCAGCACCGTATGCTGTACTGTATGTTGTGTGTGGCTATCAAAAGGCACTCCTCAGAGCAAGGGTAGTGCCCTCAGCAGCAGGGTGACAAGATGGTTGGTATGGTGTCCTCGGCAACAAGAGTCTGGGTCATTAGCCCAAGCTCCTCGACATCAGGAGACTGATATGGGCACCAGGTTCAGTCCCTGTGAAGTGCACTTGGAAAGGATAGCTGTGTTTATCTGTGTTTGTCATGTATCACCGGATATAACTTATAAATATTACCTTCATAACATGAAGCATGGGCACCTTGTGTTAAGAATTTAGTATAGTAAAGAAACAGACATTCATCTTTATTTTTAAAGATTTAAATATTAATTTATAAAAGAAAATTAATTTAAAAAAAGTTATACCCTAAGAGTAAACTTGTTATCCCTCCCTTATGTTTCCCCTGAAACTTCTGAAATTCACTGTTATGTGGCCACATTGAATGACAACATGTGTTTATCAGACTGAGAGCTTCTGGAAAAGAAGAACACTTATTACATGTTTATGAGATTAACACAGCTTTAAAGAGATGACATTCAGTGAAAGTCTGTGAAATTATGTGAAGTATTTTAGCCAGGGTTTTCACAGGAAACAAAAATGGTAAATTAGGGGACATATAGATGGAGGATAAATGATAGATAGGTTCATAAGTAGATGACAGAAAATTGATAGATAAATCCATAATAGACACATATCATTCATGGATAAATGATACATAAGTAATAGAGATAAGTAATGGAAATGATAGGTATAGATAGATGATAGAGACATAGGTGATAGAAGATAGATAGATAGATAGATAGATAGATAGATAGATAGATAGATAGATAGATAGACTGATATAGATAATAGTTAAGATATAGAGATAGATTTGAGAAAGTATTTAGTGATAGAATTATTGAGATAAAGTAGGAGGTCCCATTTCAAGTTTTCTGCATGGCCAAATCTAAATCCAAAGACCTTAGAATCAAAGAAGTCAGTGAGTAACCATTCACCATTGGTGGTGAATATCAAAGATACTGCAGGCCTTTCATGGGAATCTTTGAGTTCAGAAAATGGAGAATCCAGAGCTCTGATTTCCAAAGACGGGGAAAAGTCACTTTAGTTCCATGAGAGATCAGGAATTTTTGTTGCCATTGTTTTTCTTGCTTATTGGACAATGCTACCAATGTTTAGGGCAAGTATTCTACTCTCAGTCTCCTGACTCATAGAACACCTCTTCTGAAATCACCCTATAGTCACACCTGGGTAGCCAAAATATTTCCAACAGAAAGTAAAACTTTTTAGTTCTGTTTTAGCTGGAGGAGTAGAGCCTCTCTGTATCCCAAAGCACTGAGAATACCAAATATGATAATTGAGAATAAGTAGTGCTTTACCAGGTGAGTGTGCCCAAATTCAATCAAACCCCCTCCTGCAAGTACCATAGCACTGGACCAAGCCACCGATCTTTAATTCGCACTGTGTGATCTCGTTAGCTGTTGTTGAAAGACACTCTCTTCTTCAGACCTAGAACAAATTCTATTTTAACATTTGTCATTTGCCTATAATTAATTATCCAACCCAATCTCAAGAGACATAATCATCTACTTACACTGCCAGTGTTTCACAGGTATTCAAAACTTAATAGCCATTTATGGAACATTTCATTGAACATGGATAAATGAATACAAGGAAAACTCCACCAGTGGATTTAGATCATAGGAGGATAACTGCAATAATATGATCGAGTTCAGTGTGTTACTGTATCATAACCTCATTTCCTTGGAAATGATGGGTTATTGTATATCCTTGGAGCACAGGTGAGGGCACCTATACAGTCAGAAAATCTGGGATAAAGGATTTGTGGACTCTTCATTAAGAAGATTCTGAAACTGGCATGAGAACACAACACACGAAGAAGAAACAATAATGCTTTCAAAAGCCACATTCTATTAGGATTATAATATATGTGTCATAATATTAACTTCATTTAAATTACATTGCTCAATTTTTCAGTATATTCAGATATTTACAGCATGACTATAATTTTAGAATAATTTAACCACTTACAGGAAACACTGTGGATGTTTTAGCAATCTCAGAAAAGCCATAATGAGATACCGTGATTGAAACCACAACCTGGGCTAAGAATTTAGACATTTACAAAGGAAGAAAAGCAAGAAAACAACTTGGGCCAGTTGGTTGCACTTGCCTTTAATCCCAGCAGTTGGGAGGCAGAGACAGGTGGATCTCTGAGTTTGAGGCCAGCCTGGTCTACAAAGTGAGCTCTTGGGCAGTCAAAAGTGTTAAATAGAGAAACCCTGTCTCAAAAAACAAGAAAAAGAGCAACTTGGTATTAAGATTCAGGAAACTTAATAATTTAAGTTATCCCTAGAGTTGTATTAGGTATTTGGAATTAATGTTTTGACTTTAATAATGAATTAATTAATAATAAAACTTAAACCATTCTATATTCAGAATTAGACCTAGAATACCAGAGATCAAAAGTGTAAATGCTCCAGAAATGAAAGTCTAGACCTGTGGCAAATACTGTCAATTCCTCCAACACCCATTCATTCTGCTCTTTCTGTTTCTATGCTTAAACCACCAAGACTGCAAGACACATTTCTTCCACCTTCTTCTTTGCAGTAAGAGGTACATGTAGTTGTCAAGAGTTTGAGGCCAGCATGGACCATATAGCAAGTTCTAGTCTACCTAGAGATAGCTAATAAAAGCTGTCTCAAAGAGACATTATAAAAATATAAATTAAACAGACAAAACAAAGGGCTTCCATAGAATACTGCATTTTCTCAGGGGCCAGATGCTATTTTGATAAAATTTTAATATTTATAATGAAAAGCTAGTGACAATTCTTGCCCTCATGCAACTTTTCTTTTTTTTCTCCTTGATTTCATTGAAAACACAGGTCTTCTGGAAATACAATAAATGGATTTTTATGCATAATCATCATAAAGATACATTTTAATTTTCATTATGATATACATAATAACACATTTCATCATGACATTTGACATATTCTGCTATCGTGGGCAATTTAATCTCAAATGTTTGCATGTAATGAGTGCTAAAGTAAATCAATGAGAAGTAATCATACAATTTAATGGTATCTGTAACTTCTTTCATTTTCTCCTCAGGTTTTCTTAAAGACTTGGTTATAAACTATGTGCTTGTTACTTTGTTAGTTTTTCTTACACAGAAGAAAATTCTCAATAGAAATTGTGACTTCACATTATCAAGAATACGTATTTTTCTTTAGTACTTCATTACCAGGGCATTTGTTAGACAGATGGCATTGGGCACGACCATCATTAATTTTGCGTTAGATAAACACAGGGGGTAAACTATATTTGGATAATTTGTAATGTTTTATTTTTCCCAAAAAGAAATCTTTTCATAGGACATGCTTGTATATGAGAGTTCATTTATTATATAACAGTCATTTATGAGTTTCTACATTTCTATTCACAGCTTTGTGTATATGCATTGTACTGATACTGGTATAGAATGAACAAAGAATTAGATAATAAAAAGATAGAGCTTCAAGAATGTGAAAGTAGGGTGGGTGATTTACAACTTTCTTTATTATTTATATCGACCACCAATTAAGCAATCAAGGCCCTGGGTTGAATTCCTGCCACCACGAGAAAATGTATCTGCAGGGCTGAAAGGAAGGCTTAGAAGGTATCCGTAAGGGTTGCAGAAACCTGAATTTGATTCACAGAGTCCACGGAAGAAGCAGAGAACAAACTCCACAGCATGGTCCTCTGAGCTCCACAAGCATGCTGAGGTGATAAGATATATAAACTAATAAAAAATAGAGAAACACATGTATGTGTGTGTACACATATGTGTACATGTGTGTTTATATATAGACACATAATATTCCAAACTGGAGATTTATTCTCATGCACCTGTTTTCAGAGTATGTTGTCTGAAATCAATGTAATGGTAACAACAGTGCTTTTAATAATGTGTTTTTTTATTACATTAACTTATCCATGTGTGTGCATATACATACCAAGATATGCATGGCAAAGTCAGAGGACAGCTTGTAGGAACTGGCTCTTTTCTTCTATCATGTGGGTCCCAGGGATCAATCCCCGATCATGAGCTTTGTTGGCAGGTACCCTACTCACTGACACAGCTCACTAGCCCATAGCATTTCATTTTACTTAATTTTTTTCATCTTTTGAGTTTTAACTAATTGGTCTGGTTTGATTTTTTTATTTTTAATAAACAGTATCTAGTTTGACTCTGTTTGGAGCATAATGTGACCTGTTCTAAAAATAGGTCCCGAATGACTGCAAATACATGAAATTTTCTCCATTTTTACAAATATCTCGGGATATAAAGAATATTAAATGTGACACAGCATCATAACTGCTGTTTCTGGCCTTATTGTTCTAAAAGAATCTAGGACGAGCTGACTTCAAAGCTTTAAGAAAGATTATGGATTATTAATCCCTGCTTTTAAAAGTGAGTCAGTTATTTAATTTTTGTTTAATGTTAACTTATTGATTACATGTTGGGAAATAAATGTTTCTAAGTGCATCAGAAGTATTATTTAGTCAGAATATTTTGAGAGGAAGAGAGATACAGGATCTAAAGGACATATGCCAACTTTGGAGAATAACAGCACCAATTAACAAATGAAAAGTAATGGAACATCTGACTCAACATTTACTAAAATTATTTCAAAGCTAAATCTGCTTTGCACATTTTACAATGAGCAATTAACCTGAGTCAGGACTGATGTTGCATTTTGGAAAGGAGACATAGAATATGTTTGAACTGAATTCTTAACTTATTAAACATGGTTTCTTATAATTATTTTTGAGATAAGCAATTATCTGTGGATTGGACAAAGCTGTAATTAAGTAAATTCAGGTATTTTGTTATTTATCCTGCATGTGTTTTTCTAACAGTTAAATTGCTGAACAATGAATGTTTATAAATATTCGACAACAGGAAAAGAGTTTAAGAAGGAGACTGGGAAGGATCGTAGAAGGTTCAGAGCAGCAGCTTAGACTTGGTTGTTTTTAATTACATAAAAACAAATATCCAGGCAAAATACAAACTTTAAATATTTTCTGTCTTTATGTAAAACTAATTGTCAAAATGTCCAACATTCAAAGAAGAGAATCTGTAATAGATCTGGAAGCTGAATAGAGTCAGCTGCTTTGACATAGAGTAAGAAAGCCATGTAGTCTGATGGACATACAATAGGCAAAATAAATTGGCCAACCAGGCATTCTTTTGGAGTAAGTCTCCAATAAGAATCTCTGGGCATACACTTTGGAAATCAGTATGGTGTTTTCTCAGAAAACTGGGAATCAATCAAACCTCAAGACTCAGCTATATCAATCTTGAGCATATTCCTAAAGGATGCTCAATCATACCACAAGGACACTTGCTCCACTATGTTCATAGCGTTATTCATAATAGTCAGAACCTGGAAACAACCTAGATACCCTTCAACCAAAGAATGGATAAGGAAAATGTGGTAAATTTACACAATGGAGTATTACTAGGCACTAAAAAAAATGACATCATGAAATTTGCAGGAAAGTGGATGGAACTAGAAAAAAAAATCATCCTGAGTGAGGTAACCCAGACCCAGAAAAACAAGCATGGTATGTACCCACTCATAAGTAGATATTAGATGTAAAGCAAAAGATAACCAGGCTACAATCCACAGACTCAGAGAAGCTAGATAATAAAGAGGACCCTAAGAGGGATGCATGGATTTCCCTAGGAAGGAGATATAGATGAGATCTACTCAGTAAACTGGGGGTGGGTGGTGGGAGGGAAGGGTGGAGAGAGGGGATGAGGGGATGGGGGAGGGGAACATGTGGGATCTGATTGGGGGAGGCATAGAGGGGGTGTGTAATGAAAGAGATATCTTGATAAAGGGGGCGATTTGGGGGTTAAGAAGAAAACTAGCACCAGGGAAACTCCAAAAAATGATGTGTTATGGCATGCTTTGTTGATCCATTGGAGGCCTGACCCTCTCTAAACAGAGGAGTGGATTGGGGGATAGATGGGAGGTGGGGAGAGGGAACAGGAAGAGAGGTGGAGGGGAGACTGTGGTTGGTATGTAAAATAAACAAAAAAATGTAATTAAAAAAAACAGAAAAATAAAAGACTCTCGGCATGAAATCAGCTTTCAGGAGGCCAGCAGGGAGGAGAGAAGGAGAGAAGACAAGAGCCAAGTAAAAGAGAAAGAAGGTATCATAATCTCTGAAAATAAACAACCTATTTTAAACCCTAATAAACAAATAACAAAGAAAAGTCAGAGCCACAAATGTTCATACTAACCTTCTCAAAACTCAGGTTTTTAAGTAGCGCACTAGAAGAAACAGTCAAAGCACATCAAGGTTGTAAGGATCTGGTCAAAGAACAAGTGTGTTCAACCATACAAGACCATGTGATCCTCATCAGGGACTGGCAAATTCAAGCTACAAGGAGCGTCAAATGAGTCAAAAATGACTCCCATCTCTCCCCTTGCAAACCAGGGAACCAACAGGTCAGATGTCACATGGGCCTTCCTCAAACTTCAAAACACTTCTGCATTCTGCTGCTTCAAAGAATACAGGGAGGGCACTTGGAAGACAACAGTTCTGGTTTAGTTAAGCTGACACAGTTCAAAGCCCCACATTCTAAACTAGGTCTTAAACAGTGGAGCTAGGTGGAGTATAACCTGGCCCATCCTGTTCTAATGGTTAAGCTTCTCAGGTTGTTTGTTCCTCAACATCCCACATGTTCATACTGATGTGCGAGGTGAAAGCGGTTTGCACAGGAAGGCAAAGGGGTACAGATGACTCTCCAACTCTATTTTGGTAAGCTCCAATTCGGAATAAATTTCTCCACATTTAGTAGCGATACACTGTCATAGAGGCAAGACTCATTGTATAGAATAGCAGATATTATTATGAAAAATTCTGGGAAATAAGACATTATGACAATATCCTGAAGAAAACGGGGTGGGGGGGGTATTCTGAGAAGGTGCTATGGATGATTGTTTGATAAATAAAACACTGACTGGCCAGTAGCAAGGCAGGAAGTATAGGGGGGACTAGCAGAGAGGAGAAAAGAAAAGGAGAGGAAGGCAGGGAGGAGAGACACCAGCTGCCATTCAGGAAGCATCATGTAGAGGCAACAAGTAAAGCCACGGAACACGTGGCGACATATAGATCAACAAAATTAGGCTTAGTATAAGAATAAGAGCTAGACAATGGCAGGCCTGAGCTAATGGCCGAGCAGTTTAAATAATAAGCAGTTTAAATAATAAGAGTCAGTGTGTTTATTTTATAAGTGGGTTCCAGGACTGGCAGGGCTTAGCAGGAGCTGGAGAGAAACTCTCCAACTACAAGAAGGAGTTAGTGAGAAGAGCGTAAAGTTACTTGAAGTATTTGTGTATGAAAATTACTGCAGTTATCTGATGTTTATAAAATATAACACAAAAAGCAATGAACACATTCTTAAGTGAAAAAAGAAGAAGAGAATGGACTTGGTGACTTCCTGAACTAAGGAAACTGAGAGACATTTCCCAGATGTTTCCAAGCAAATCATGCTTTATATGTAGCTTCAAATTACACTAAAACACCCCAAAAGCATCACCCTAAATGAAGGAAATGTAAGAAAACTGAAGGTCTTTTGAAAGTACAGACCAGAATTCATTACATCCTAAAAAGATTCCATGTCATAATAGTCAAGGGAAATTTTAATCTACTTTGTCACCTTGTCATTGCCTTCCTGGAACGGACTGTCCATCCTTTGAAAGACAGTGACAAAATTTGTTCACTCTTCACATGTCAACTCTTGACCAGTATATGTTTCAATATTCATATTGGAGAAACTATCCAGAATCACCTTCCTCTACCTGTAAATAAAGAAATTATCTAAGCCACCTGGAGCAATAATTGTATAGATTAAGACATTTTTTCTACGTTTTGAGAGTAAAACATTCTCTTTCATCACTAGCAGGATAAAAAATAAAACCAAGTGGCAACATAGTTTTGTTTTGGGATAAATAGAAAGCTTCAGGGAAAAAATGTAATACAGAGATAGTGACATTAATAGACCTAGACACTAGTGTTGTTCTTGCCTTTGACTGAGCTATAAATCTGTAAACCCAACACCATTTTACGTATCCGAGGAACCAAACTGAAAGTAGGTAACACTCCAATATGATGTGGGCTTGGGGTTTACCAGCATAGGTATTTTCATGTGCAGCCATGTAAACTTATCTGTTAAAGTAAACAGATTAAAAACTGATTCATTTCATTGTAACACAATAGTAATAATAATAATAATAATAATTAACTACTCATTAAAATATCATTTCTTAAATTTTATCTCCAAATCTTGTTCCCACTAGTTTAGTTTCAGGATTGTACTAAAGTTAACAGTAATGCTAGTCAATTCCCTAGCGCCCTTGAACAATCAATGCTAATGTTCTTAGACTATCAGTGTAGCCCCTGATTCCTGCAGCTCCCTTTGGCAGAGCGTTCCTCTATTTGACATTCAGCTAGCATCAAGCGCAAAACGTATCCACTGCCAAATTCAGTCATCACTGCTGTAGATGTTTTATTTACTTCTAATTTTTATTTTTAGCTTTGTGTTTGAACTGTTCATCTTACTCTCTATAGTAACTGGTGATGCCACAAGTCTTCAAGTGAGGGAGGGCATCTAACCAGAAGATAAACATTTCATCATTACCTGTGATGTTGCAAAGAGCTGAGTCGCAATGGGCTTTAGACTTTCATTCCAGGTCTGAAATTACACACACACACTCACACTCACACACACACTCACACTCACACACACACACACACACACACACAGAGTGTGTATGTATTTATGTATGTATATATTTGTGTATATATATATATATAAATTATATATGTATGTGTGTGCATATATGTATATGTATGCTTAAGATGTGTATGTACTATATTTTAATAAGTGATAGAAGGTGTTTTTACACTTTCAGTAATTAAAATTAATCATGTTCTCTCTTAGAACAATTATTGACATTGATAATAAATTAATCAGTGCCTGGGACTAGCAAGGTGGCTTAGGGGTTAGTATAATTGTCAACAAGCCTGGAAACCTCAGCACTATAGCTGAAGGAAAGAACCAAGGGCAGAATCTTTGATTTTTGCGTGCATGCCATAGCACATGTGTACATGCACATGTGTACACATGCACACATAATATTAATAAGTAAATTATTATAATTATCTATTATTAATTGTATATTATCTATATCATTATTAATTATAAATAAGAAATCATCATTTAAAATGAATTTTTTGTACTAAATAATTTATCCTGATGATCTAAACGATGTGGCTTTATGTACCTTCTACAAAACTCTTATTTTATAGAAAGACTTACTAGAAAACACACTTAAATACATCAATAATATCTAATTTTTTATTTCTGTGTAAAAGAACATGAAGGCTTAGTGATCTTCACAACTTTGGAATGTAACTTCAAACATCATAGAAATGTTTTAAACCAGAAAATATCAAACAATACTTGAATTTAAAACCTTTGCAATTTATTTTGCAAACAAAAACTTCCAAACCTTTTATTAACATCATTTATTACTATGTATTTAGTTTATAATTGTTTATGTAACAAACACAGACAAAAGCCTTGCTGAATGGTTAAAAATTATGTTTTATAATTGATTATGACTTGTGCTAATTTTGTCTTCGTTATGCTCAATCACCTGAGTAAAGTTTAAGGGTTGGAAAGTTGTCTTTATTGGTGACTTTAATGTGTAGTCCTGCATTCTGTTGATTCTGGCTTTAGACAGCAGAGCATCAAGGAGGTGCTAGCATATTGAAGAGGGTGCTCACCTTCTGAATGTATAAATTCATTGATGAAGCTAAAACCCTCAAGCTCATGCATGGTCCATTCACTTTGCAAATCCCATCATTAGATGGCCATATCCCTAACACACAGGTACTATTAGAAACATTTCAAGCGAACCATTAATATGAATAAAAAAGGCCGAATAAAAGAGAATGGGAACAGTACACTGGAGCCTATTGGACTAATTAACTTGGTTTGGAAATGGTGTAAGGATTACACTTGCATATCTTCATGAATACAAACATTAAGATTTAGTTCTCGAAAACTGGCAGCAAGGTGCATTGTAAGGCACAGTAAATATTTTGGTGAATAATATTTATCAGGACAGAAGGGCAGAAGGGATTAATGGCATTGTAAAATTGGTATTTATCACCAACACAAACTGTGTATGTGCTCAAACCCCAACAGTCTTTGATACCACTTCAGGGAATTTGAATTATTTAGGGAAAGTGTTTAGGATGTTGTTAAATGTTCACTCATCTTGCTTACACAATTGACAAGTCATGAGCTGACAAAACCCCTTAATATCTCTAAAAAAAAATCATATCTGCCCTGTCAGTAGTAATAGTTTCACAGAGCAGATATGAATATACAGTGACATTACATAATATCAAAATTGTATGATTTATAAATATCGATACAAATGTAAAATATATATTTAATGACTTTCATAGAGTCATGATCACATTAAAAAGGGAATGTCATTTCTTTAAAAAAATAACACCTTAAATGTTAGAAAAAATTATATAGAATTAGTATCTTGAATGATAAGATTAATGACCACAGAATTTTTGTAGCAAGAATGGATGTTAAAACTGTCCTATGATTGACTGTGTCCCAGAATTCCATCTAATTATATTTGTTCTTATTACCTGTACCAGAAAGTAAAATCAGTCTACATTTCCTTACAAGTGGTGTGGCACTTGGAAACACTGGATCAGGGTGACCCATGTTCTGGGTTTACCTTGATTTTTTTTTTTCTCAGACATGCAAAGTACACCATGATCTGGTAGAAAGGAAAGCCAACTTTTTCCTCACTATTCTCCATTTGACACCTTTAAAACTGACAGCTAGACTGTAGAAAAACCACAAGAGCGAAGGATCCTTTTATTGGTAGCAGGTCACTAAGTGCTTCTGTAATTTGAGAAATTCACTTTTCAAAAAAGAAAATTCTCCTGAATTTATTCTGCCATATCTGTATCATAGATTTATATTACGATGGTATACATCATTGAAAACTTCAATTATATTATGCTTTTGGTAAAAATGTATGTATTTTTATTTTTAGAATGTCAATCTTGGACTACACAGACGAATATGTACACATTTCAGCCCTTTCTTCTTCTCAGGATGAGATTGTGGGTATAGCAACTCTTCTGAAGCTCCAGACACTGATGTTGGCTTTGCTGATCTTCATTCCTCAGGTGAAGGTTATGGTTGCTTGAAATGGGGGTAGGAGAATTCTAGTCATTCCCTTAGCTGCAATTTACTAGATTGAAGACAAGGAATGAAATTTCTGTTCCCTGGTTCTAATTCAAATATAAAATTCTCTTCCTCCCACTTGACCGTCACAAAGACAGTGGTATTTGCCTGAATTTTGCACAGTGGTATCATTCACTGTCTATACTCAGGCTTTGCAGAAGCACAGGAAAGTCTCAGACAGAAGGTGGACGCCTGTGGATCACAAATAAATACAACTTCACTTCTGTGCAACCCCAAACCTTGAGAATCCTCACTTTGAAAATTATATACAATTCATTGCAATGTCCCCTTGTTTCTGAGTGTTCTGAGACAATAACCATCACAATAGTCCCACTAGACTTTTAAAAATTTAATAAAATGCTAGTTGTCTTCTTACGTTGGTGGTAGCTACCTGTTTCTCATTCTCTGAGAAACATAAACACCAACCTTTGAACAAAGGTCTCCTGAATTTTAATTTGAGTCTATTTGTATATCTTGTGAGTTAAAACCATAATGGGCATAAAGAAAGTAGGGGCAAAAGAAACATACTCATGAAGCTTTGCATATTTCAGGCAGAAGACGAAGTCCACCAATATATTTCGGTAATGTTGTCAATTGCATAATTGTGATTTTCTTTGTAATTTTTTGGTATCTCACTGCACTGACTGTTCAAAAGGAAAGTGGATATATCAATCGGACATGTGTGAAAGAGCAGCCACATGAGCATATCTTTTAACAGTTACTGCTGATCCTGTAATGAATACCAACAATAACAACAACAAATCAACTGAGTAATCAATTGTAGCAATCTACCAGCAAGGAAAGCTTAGAGAAAAACTTCAGGACAAATGCTAATGAAAGAGTTAAAAACTGTAGCTGCATTAACAGAATTTAGGAGAGAAAATTAAAGGCAAAATTCTAAGTGGCAATAATACACAAGAGAGATTAGAAAATGCACAAAAGTATGTAGAAGACAAAATGCAAATGTATAAATGCCTTTAAATGAAAAGGGAAAGATTATTATTCAAAATACAGATATAGAGCACATGAAAAATATACAACATATAAAGAATGTGAATCTCACAGCATTTACACCAACAAGGCAAAAAAAAAAGGAAACTCAAGTTACAAATACAAGTAAATGCTTCTAAAATAAGAACAGACGTAAATGTATTCTTAAAAGGTGAAAAATTGTTCCATAATTTTAACATCTAAACATGAACAAAACAGAATTATCAGAATTAAATGATTAAGCTCCATATACTTAAGGGACCATTTGAGAGTCAGTATTTTAACATAAGAATTTATAGAAAACATATATGGTATTATAAATAGTTGTAGATGAGACTTTATTTTTATTTCTTTTCTCTGATAATATGAGTCTTATTGTTACAATTCCAATTGTTTACTTCAACTTCACAGTATTAGTACGAGGAAGAAAAAACAGACACACATAAATAGACAAAAAGTCAATACCCAAAACAAAACAAAACAAAAGCCTGTGATTTATTTTGACTATTTATAATATTTCTAGGTCAAAATGCTGTCTGATAAAGATCTTAAATATTATTTATTACAGAAGGAATGAAGAAAATCCTAAAAGACAAAAGAACACTCAGATCGGAGTTTTCAGATATCACACAGACACTGAACACACAAACAAGGAGCAGTAACATGCATAAAGTCGTATTTTAAAACATCCAGTCAAAACATCAGTTGGAGGTAACAGAAAGGCAGAGCCATGTATGCTATAACATATAATTAATGAATGTAGAAACATTTAGGTGTGAATAAAATAATTTCTAATCATCAACCAAATATTCAAAACAGCTGAAACCAATTGACCATACTTAGCATGATAAACAATCTAAAGCTTAAGAAATTTAAATTCTAGTCATGAGTCAACATTATATTTGATCTTTTTAGTTTTGAAACATTAAACTATTGTAGGTAAAAAGCTGAATTACAAAGTTACCAAATTTGTACATACTTCCTGCTTTTGTAAATAAAACTACTTTCAAATGATTATTTCCTATCTACTCTTATGAGGATGCTGGGCATTTTTAGATGCAAGTTTTATAAGTAGTAATTCTATTGCAGAAATGTCAGAGAAAAGTATTTTCATTACTACAGCATTTCTTCTTGTTTGATTTTTTGTTTTCCCCAAAGCTATTATCCTAAATGTAGATATTGATGGTACTACCCGTGGAGTGGAAGTATTATAGCTACATAACTTTTAGATATTTTCTATAAATCTCTGCTATAATGTCACTTCTGGAAACCAGCTGTGCTGTGATATGTCACAATGATGAATCATCACACGTGGTAAAATCTAAAGGACAGTTATATAAAAACCTTTATTAATAAACATAATTTTCACAAGTGCAAAATGAGCATTTGCATATGCTCTGAAACTTTCTATCACATTTACTCCAAAGTTTCCAGTATGTGGAAATATTTTAGAATTGTAATGATTTTCATTTGTTGTTTTCCAGTGGAACACACTGTCTTAGAATGTACCCAAGACCGAGACATGATTGTAAAGTGGAAAGTGACATCACAACACAACCTCAAAAAACTGCACTAGACTTTCTGATATGATAAAAAGAGGGAGGGGGAAGGAGTTGGGGAGGGGATGGGGGAGGGAGATTTTCCCTGGTGCTCCCTGCTATATATAAGTCCAAAAATATTTAAATAGGCAAATGAAGCTCAACTGCACATATGAACAGGGGACACAGACTGGTTAGGAATGCTGTAAGAGTTTTGCAGAGACAAGGCAGCTTATACCAGGACCAATAAAGAGGCAAGCAACAACTAACATTTTTCTGATCTCCTCTCCTGAAAGGTCAAAAGGTAATATAGCTAGGCTAATTGCTCTTGTAGATTATATGGGTGACAGGTAGATAACTCTAGGAAGTCTTATAGCCCTAGAATGACTAGAGATGCTGCTAACAATAGGGTGCTTAAAAAAAGCTCTGTCCGCACTGGAAGTCAAGACCTTAAACACCATTTCCCTCCCAGAGACTACAGTTCATTGACTTGAAAGATCTGGGTACAGAAATCACTCCTCCCAGAGAGGGACCCTCAATGCTTTGCAATAGGCTGTTTGTCTGCTTGAGCAATAGGCAAGCTGGCTAGAGGAAGCTTCTCTCCACTCCTCACACATCAGGGAAGCCCAAGGGAGAGCCAGCATCTCTTGAAAGGAGAAGATAGATTAAGCTGATTAAAACTGTGCCTCGGTGTCACTGGTAATTAGATTGTCAATACATCCATATCCCACTACAAAAAGGCCAAACTCTGTGTGCTAAGCCTCAAGAGGATGATTATCTTAAAAATTCAAGCAAGACCCAGAGCCTCCCAAAACTGTGTCTTTAGGCATTAAGAAAATCACACAACACAGCAAATGTCAGGATGGCCAGAGACTGAATAAAAACAATCAGTGTACGACAAAGCTGTGACAAATCAGATATTAGAATTACCTGAAAAGAATTCTAATGTAATCATCATCATGTATACAATGTAATCATAGATTGTCTCAAAACAATTGAAGATAGAAAAATATTAAGAATTAAAATTATAAAAGAGGATGAAATGAAGATTATAGAACTAACAATATGTCCTAGGTATAACGGTTGAGTGATTATTATAATAAGAGAAGAAAATTAATAGATCAAAATATTTTCCACAATCTGAATTTTTTAAAAAGCTGTTTTAACAAAAATGAGTTACATTCTTAGGAGTCTATGGACAACAAAAGTAACAACACCATATTATCAGGGTCCCAGAAAGAGAATAGAGAAATGGCTGAAGGGATTTTGAAAAAAGCAGTGGTTGCAAGTTTTAATAAAGAAATGTATTTATAAGTTCAAGATATTGATTAACATACACATAAGAAGCCCATAAAAAGGCAAAGAAGAAAATAGGCATATGTATTACTATGAATAAAACAAGCCCATGTATGGTTGCAGATGCAAGATTACTTACATACAAATCCTAGGAAATGGGTAAAACTGGGCAGAAACAAAAAAATTTCAGAACACAAGTGAGTTGAACATGTGTCAGAGAGGAATATATTCATGCAGATAGTATGTGCATTCATACATGCTACTAATGATTTTTAGTTACTCAGAAGAAATCATATGTTTAGGGATAAATTAACAAATGAGATACCACACACAGCCATGTTAAGGAATGTGAAAACTCAATATACCAAGAATGACAACTCTCCACAAAGTGGCTCATAAGTATAATCTGCTTCCAATCAAAATGACAGGAAAACTGTAAAACTCTAGAAAGGTTCATTTGTATATGGAAAGGTATATGCCTTGGATCACATGAAAAACAAACTTGGAAAATAAGAGCAGATGGACAAATCACAGTCTAGAAATAAATATCTGCCATGTTAGCACAAAAATCTGTGTGCCAATCACTGGTGAATGACTTAGAAATTAAGGACAAAGAGAGCCAGAAGACAATATACAGAGGCAAACACAACAAAAGAGTTCAACAGAACAATGACACTTTAAAAAGATATCTTAGATCAGGAAGTAGCTACTTTATTTCACAATGACACAAGTACATAATGGGAAAAAACATAAGGAAGAATTATTAGGCTTTTCATTTTGAAGGGTTTAGTCTATTATGGTAGGTAAAACAGCATTGTGTAACAGAACAGTTGTAACGTGAATCTTTTTTTGTTTTTGTTTTTGTTTTTTTTTGAGACAGGATTTCTCTGTGTAACTTTGCGCCTTTCCTGGAACTCGCTTTGCAGACAAGGCTGGCCTCCAACTCACAGAGATTGGCCTGGCTCTGCCTCCCAGTGCTGGGTTTAAAGACATGTGCCACCACCACCCAGCTCATAACATGAATCTTAAAAGGTCTTATAACAAAAGACCTGGAGCTAAATATTGGGGTGAAAGCTGAAAGATCAGAGATGCAGAACAAGCCAGCCACAAGTTCTTACCTCTAGCAAATCCTCAGTCTTAAGAGGAGAGTTCCTGTTTCCTCACACCTTATATACCTTTTTGCTTCCTGCCATATTATTTCCTGAGATTAAAGGCATGTGTCCTTTCCAAGCAAAGACACGAGATCTCAAGTGTGGGGATTAAAGGTGTAGGCCACCACTGCCTGACTTCTATGTCTAATTTAGTGGCTGTCTCTGTCCTCTGATCCCCAGACAAACTTTATTGGGATACACAATATATCACCACACAGAACAGTCCAAGCCACACATGATTAGGAAGATGAATATATATGTTCTGAGCCCCTAGATGGCACGCCATACATTCAGTGTACATCTTTTCAGATAATTTTATTAACATCTTTTACAGATATATTCTATCTTCTATGTGATCTAAATGCATGTTAATAATGAAGATTATTCACTACAATTGGACAATTATAAACCCTTAATGTACTTAGCATGGATCTCATTATCTCATAAAAATAAGTCAAATGGATTCATTAATGTAGATAAGATGTAAAAGTATTAATAAAGGAAAACAAGATGTTTTTATAATTAACCACAAAGGCATAGTATATAACAGGACAGAATTGATAAGCAGGGATTCACCAAGCTTAAACACATGTCTTGGGGGCTGTGAAATGTCTTTTGAGTAAAGATGCTTTCCAATAGTAGTAATGAAATGAGTATTTCCAAAGAAATTTACAGGGTAGAAGGTGAGAACCAACTCCCACAACTTGTTACCCGACCTCTATGTGCACACACACACAAACACGTAGAGTACACAATAAATATATAATAATAAAAATAAATAAATTAAAATTAAAAATTAAATGAAAACAAAAGTAACAACAAAATCTTGTTTGGAGAAAGTCTGCCTAGGAGGTGAAAGTGGATGTCCAGGTTAGCAGAACATATATACATACCATGCTGACTGATTTGGACCAGATTTCTATGCTAAATGCTGATTTTCTACACCAGTATGGAGCATAGCCATTGTATCTGAGCTTTTGCTAATTACAGAAAGTTGTACAATCAATTAAATTGGCGCCAATTAAGTTGACTCTACGTAGCAATTCCACAAGATTTGGCAGGTGTCTACTACATATTTTGTTGCTCTTTCTTTCTGATCACTTTTTGTTTATAATTTCTTAAATAGACTTTATTAAAACTTAAAACTCCAAGGATTATATACTTTATATGACACCTTACCCAACTGTGGAAGAAGATAAATTGCAACCATCTATATAAATCCAGAGATAAATATACCAAAAAATAAGAAAAAGTCCAGTACCAAGAGTAATCAGTGTTATGAATCTACTTATATTACCTTCTTGAAAGGATGTAATTAGAGGAGTGGGAAAACCTGGAGGGGACTTACGCTAACACAACCCAACACCAGACATGAGGAGCTTTTGGAGTTATTGGTCAAAAGAGTCCAAGAGACTCCTGAAACATTATCGGGTACTGTTACCGCAAACAGTTGCTTCCCAGAATTTGAAGGTAAGTTCATGCTGCTGCACACTTTGGAGACAGGATTTGAAGGAACTGAGTTTGACCTGATCTGGTTGCCTCCCCACTGAAGACTAGATTTCATAGTTCCTCATGGTACGATGAAAACTCTCAAGGGGAAAAGAAAAATGGTAAACAACCAATAGTCCTACCTAACTATGACATCAAGAAATAGTGCCAATAGTTGCACTTATGTTTGGGGCAATCAACAACTCTCTGAATGGACCACTACTCAGCTGACAAGGTCATAGAACCTGCAGGAGAACCTATCACTACTGCTTTCCTAAAGTAGTATAATTTCTAACTGCATTCTAAATACCCTTGTACTTACTGATAAATTTATCTCTGATAAAAGATGTTTCTTTTTACAGCAGACAGAGACAATGAGAGAAAGATGCAACTGGCCAAAATGCAGAGAATATCTCTTAATGGGGTGGCCAGCTTTATTTGATACACCTCCAAAATAACTCCTACACCTAAGGCTCCAGGCACACTGCAGAAGAGGCAGAAATATTGTAAGAGTTGGAGGACCCGGAGGTCTAATACATGACTGTGTCTTCTCTATAGGATAGGGAACCTGCACCCATGAAATGTCAACAAGGCCTCAATGATGACATGTGTCATTGTTTTTCTACTGAGGCTTCTCCATTGCTTCATAGTTACACTACTGTGCTATATGTGTATCCTGTTAGTTCTGCTAATCCCTCTTCTCCTTCCCTATAAGGCTCCTTAGTTTCATTTTTGGTTCATATGGATTAAAATGAATGATGTACATTAAAGGTTGTCTAACAATTTGGCTGCCTAAACAAGATTTGCATAATGACAACACCAGTTGATACCAATGTTGATGGGGGAAGTTTCACAAGGTCCCACCTTTAGTTGAAAAGCTATAGGCAATTAATGATTGCTAGGAGAGTATAAAGTAGTCTTTTTCAGTGATGAGCTCCCTAACTATTTATTCAATAACAAGTGGACATCACTAAGAGCCAACATTAATTAAAATCAGCTGATTGTATTTATATTGTGTGTTTGTAACAATAAGCATGAAACAAAAAATAAAATTTTAATTAAGTCAAAACGTAGAGAGAAGGAGAATTCACTAATAACTGCTAAAGCCTAAGGAGCAGGCTGGTTGAGAAGGACATGGACATGGTTATTTAGGCCAGCAAGAAACTCTTGTGCCATGGCAATATGTATTTTTCTGGACTATAATTCAAAATCAGTAGCAACGCTGTGGCATATTTTTCTTTAGGATATTTCTGTAGAAAGAAAGAACCAGGTGAAAGGTACATGGATTAGCATTGCAATATTTCTTATAGCAGGACATCTATCTGTTATTTTTAAATAAAAAGTTTAAGTGAAAATATTATACCCTCATTTTCTTATTTTGGGAAAAGTAAGGTAATGATACTCAGCCATTTGTTTTGACAGGCCCATAAGATTTTTTTTCAGTATTTTTTGTGTCTGCCTAATCATTTAATCACCTAAAAGGGGGAATTCTGTGGCCGCAAATGATTTAATAGCAATTGTGTACTAAGGGCAATCACTCTTGCTGATGCCACTACCAGGAATTTCAAAGGGGCAGCTGTGGCCACCATAGGGAAATAGAAAATGTCTCATGAACTTACTATTTATACTTACCATTAACCACAAGAAAACACTCTACTTTTCTTGTTCCCAATGTCCAGAAGGAAAGTGGCTAGGAATGGTAGCATATTTTCTGTGGCTTGGTAATAAATCATAGTTAAATTGCCGTTAGTGGCTGCTGGGCAGTTTAGAATATTTCCAGTAATGTCTAGATTTACTATTGGACCATCACTTATCATATAAAATGAGCTAACAATAATATAAGGGAAATTGTTTTCTGACTCCCTTAAGGAAAAATGTTGGATATCTATTTATTGCTTGTTTCTATAATAATTATTTTTAGCAATCTGTGACCCACCTTTTATATAACATGTATAAAAGTTTCTGAGAAATTTAAAATAATAAAAGGTAGTGCATATGAAGACAGTATTTCTATATTTTATTGTTGGAAATATAAGCTTCTTTAGCATCTCCTTGTTTTAATGAACAATGATGATTCCTTCTGCTTTGTGTTCATTCCTCTCTCTTGGTCCCTGTTTGTCTCAAATTCTATGGAGTAGAAATCCTATTAAAACATTAAAATTCTGCCCCATAAAGAACTGGGTCATTTATTCACTTGCTCCCAGCATAAGCAGCTCCAGTCTGTTCTTCAGGGTATCATAGGAAGTGTTTTCTTAAGAAGCTGAAAAACAGTGGCTTTCAGCATTAAGTATCCACCCACCCAAAAGCAGAGACTGTTCTTAGAAGTCAATATAGAGCCTCCAAGATCCACCTTCTTGATGTTAGAGGACAATACAGTCTCCCAGATCCCTCTTCCTGGTTTCAGATGTCAAAACAGAGTGGCCCAGATCTACCTTCTTGCTGTTAGAGGACAACAGAGTCTCCCAACAGATTCTTCTTGTTAAGAGATCAAGGTAGAGTCTTCTAGGTGCACCTTCCTCTCTGCAGACATAGCAGTAACCTAATCTTGCAAACTTAATATGTTGTTCCTATGCAAAATCTATTAACAAACAAAATGTTAGTTTTTTAACTTACTTAACCCTCAGTTTCCTTACCTAAATTCATTGTCAAATTATTGAAAAATCAGTTTTATCAAAAATTTTTAAAAATGACACATTATATAAATATCATATATGACAATTACAAAATGGAAGTTGGAAACACTGGTTTCATAATTATGTAAAATTTATATGCTGTTTTGGGAAAAGTAGCTGTCATAAAACTTAGGTTATTTTCACTGGAAAATCATGAGTCCTTTAAAATGTTATGTTATTGAATCATGGTGAGTATTAATTAGAAAGGACTTGAGGGGTTGATGACAGGGAACTCAAACACAGAGAAGCCATATGTCTCAAATGTAAATGGAAAGAAGAGCCAGAGGACAAGGACACCTACATAAAATCTCCAGGCCCTAGCACTGGTGGAGGCAGTCTGTGATCAGAACACAGGGGAAACCCATCTGGACAAGAGAGCAATCTGATGCAATAGGTAAAATATATTTAAGAGCTTTAGAACAAAATGAGATGAAAGCCACTCCAAACAAAACAATTCCATCCAGTAATTGAGATGCTTGTGAACCATTTTCTCTTCCCATGACTTGCTCCTTACTTCCTTTTGCTTTTGCATGTTATATGCAAATACCTAGTAACTATTGACATGCTCACACACTGTATTTGCTATGGAGAAATACCTAGTAATTATTGACATGCTCACACACTGTATTTGCTATGGAGAAATACCTAGTAATTATTGACATGCTCACACAATGTATTTGCTATGGAGAAATACCTAGCAATTATTGACATGCTCACACAATGCATTTGCTATGGACAAATACCTAGTAATTATTGACATGTTTACACACTGTATTTGATATGAACTTAACTGTATCTGACCCTTCCATTCTTGAGCTGAAGCCACAACTCCAAATGTGTCAAATGTTAGACTCAAGGCTGTGGGAAGGATGTTTAAGAGTAAGTGAGCTCATAAGGTTGGGGTTGTGAACCCATAGGAATAATGTGCTTATAAGAAGAGCCATTGGGGAACTCTTTGATTACATACATGAAGAAAAACATAGCAAGGATTCCACACACTCTCAGTAAAAGGATCTCACCAAAGCCCCACCAGACTGGCACCCTGATCTTAATCAGCAATCATCGAAACCCATGAAAGTGTGATTGCTCCAACAGTGGCTAGGATGATGTTTCCTCAAATCAGCTGGCACCTGTACAGAATTTTCCAATTTGTTAGTCACTTTACATGGGGAGATAAGTTTTTATTAAGGCTTGATCTTGATAGCTGTTAATATTATTATTTGATTCCAACCATTGTATCTTTTATTCCTTTACAGAATGTTTTCTTTTAAATCTAAACCATCTAAGCATTTTATTCCAGAATTACTTCAAATGTAGGATATGTACCAAATATGAAAATGAAGAGACCAGTTTATATGTGATTTATAGTTAAACTTTAATTAAAGAATGTAACATGAAATGCGGCAATAATAATTGGAAATACCATCGTGGCAAAATTTTTCTCCTATGTAACAGTCTAAATCAAATTTGTCACATAGTCAGTTTAGTAAATTTTATGAAGCATGAAATATGTGTACTCATTGCATTTCTGTACTTTATTATGTTGATTTTTAAGAACTACCACCAGATTAGTGTCTCAAAATAACACAAGTTATCACTTCACATTTTCTGTGGATCATCATTCTGGCTCACTTTAGAGGAATGAGTCAATTACCTGGCCTCCTAAGGCTGAAATCCTCATCAGTGTCTGTATCACCGAAGTTAAACTATGCCTCACTGATGCTCACATCATTTCTGGTTTCTGACTCAAGACAGACCTTCCAAGTCAGTTCTCTCATGGGTGTGGTGATATATTGTGTACCCTAATAAAATTTGCCTGAAAATCAGAGGACAGAACAAGCCACTAGATTAAACATAGAAGCCAGGCAGTAATGGTACACACCTTTAATCCTAGTACTCGGGAGGCAGAGATCCATCCGGATCTCTGTGAGTTCGAAGTCACCCTGGACTACATGAGATTGACTCAGTCTAGGAGAGAAAACAGAGCCAGGCAGTGGTGGCACACACCTTTAATCCCAGTACTGGGAAGCACACATGCCTTTAATCTCAGGAAGTGATGGCAGGGTGGAGAAAGGTATATAAGGTCTGAGGAGACAGGAATTTTTCAGCAGAAGACCCTTTTACCTAGAGACTTTTTTGGCTGGAGCCTTTCAGGTAAAAACTCAAAGGATTTCAGTCAGGGGATTTGTGGAGTTGGCAAAGTGAGACATGGCAGTGGCTTGTTCCTTTGTCTCTCTGATCTTTCAGAATTTAACCCAATATCTGGCTCCAGGATTTTTTTTAATAAGACCTGTTTAATATTCGTACTACACATGGGTCTCAGAAAAATTATTAATTTCTAGGTTTCTATAGATTCACTTCTTGCAAACAAAAAGTAATATTAGAAATCTTATTGTTTGTGGCAGCTGTAACAGAAAGCCTCATTAGTTACTGAGGATTCTTTTGAGAGAATAGTCCGCTTAACCTGTTTTTCTTGGTGTATAACCCACCCTACCTCGGTTGTAGACTGCCTCATCATCTGACCAGAAATAATGTTAGAAAATTTTTAACATTTTACAACCTTTTTTTTGAACAACTTAAACACTTTGATTATTTCTTGTGATGAAAGACATTATATTCCTAAATTGTTAATTATTCTATAATGACATGATAGCAGCTATTGTTCAGGAAGATATCATTTATAAAACACTGCAACTTAAGGGCCTGGCATCAATGCTCCCTCACTGAAGATTAGATTTTAGGTATCAGAAGGTACCATGCAAGTTTTCGAAGGAAGGAGGCAACCAACATTCCAAACCAGCTATAGCTCCTAGGAAGTACAATAATGTGCAGCAACTGTTACCCTAAGGATACAGTTGTGGCACACGTACCTCAGTAGTAACTAACAGCTCTCTAGTTTGATTTAATATCTACTCAACAAGAGGAAAACCATGCCTGATACTGGAGCTTCCTCAGTGTTAGAAAAGTTATGGTTATTGGAGGAGAATCTACAGGCACTAATTTATTAAACCAGATATCCCCTGACAACAATTCATGAGCATTCATCCTTCTACCCACAGATAAGTCTTAACTCCTCATCAAGGAAACTCCTCTTTCAGATAGATAGAGACCACTACAGAAAACCTCAACCAATCAAAATACAGAGTTGTAAAGTCCATTCTCAATGGATGCATCAACAAAACTTTCCTACACCTAAGGCTCAGGGGACATTGCAGAAGAAGCATAGAAGGATTGTAAGAACTGGAGGACCAGGGATGTTGCTGTGAGATGGTGTCTCCTAGTAACATCAGAAGTTACACCCATACAGCATCACTAACATTATTGTTCACATGTGATCTCATCAAGAGTAACACCAATAGACATGACTAAGTGGATAGAAAAAAGCCCACAAAGTCTCAACCTTGTTTACAAAGTTCTTGTTTACAAAGATCTACAGACAACTGAGGAAATCTATGAACAGAAAATGTGGTCTTCCCCAGGGAAGAGAACACCAATTTATTGCCTCATGCCAAATGGTCAACCACGAAAACATACATATAAGTAACAGTATAAGGACTAAACAGGTTATATTTAGGAATATATGTGTACACACACACACACACACACACACACACACACACACACACACACATATATATATATATATATATGCTTGCAGTAAAATTAGTAAAAAAGAGGCCATGAATTTGAAGGAGAGCAGAGGAGTGTATATATAGGAGGATTGGGAGGGAGGAAATGGAAGGAAGAAACATTGCAATTATGTTACAATCTCAAAAATTAAAAAACATAAATGAAATTTTATTTTGTTTAATGTGTAGTTAAAATAGTAAATAAATGATATTAAAATAGGATTAAGATTCAGTTTATGCCCTGACAACAAAGTTCCACAAAAAAATAGTAACTGGTTTGTCTGCTATACTAGATAAGTATGAATGCTAAGAATAAGAAATACAGTAACACAACACTACAAGAAAATCTAGTGACTTAGCTCTGCAATGATTTTTATCCATACTACTTAAAAAAGAGTAAAAAGATACTGATAGATGAATATTTTAGACAATTACATATTAGATATTTTATGTGTAATTGATAAGAATGGTTAAATCAGTGAAAATGACATGTTTAAAAAGACAAGGAGATATATGGAATGAATTATAGAAAATAGTGATTAAGATGAATAATTTCAATTTAGTGATTTGTTTCATCATATTTCTGCAAATTACACCATGAGTCTACCATTTACAATAGTTGAAAGAAGATTTCTTGAAATATTAGACTGTAACTTGAGTTTTCCTGCCTGGCCCACAGTCAGGATATATCTCTTTCACCTGCCAGTCCCACAGCCTCTCAGACCCGACCAAGTAAACACAGAGACTTATGTTGCTTTCAAACTGTATGGCCGTGGCAGGCTTCTTGCTAACTGTTCTTATAGCTTAAATTAATCCATTTCCTTTAATCTATACCTTGCCACATGGTTCGTGGCTTACCGGCATCTTCACAAGCTGTTTCTCATCATGGCGGCTGGCAGTGTCTCTCTGACTCAGCCTTCCACTTCCCAGCTTTATTCTCCTCCTTGCCCCGCCTATACTTCCTGCCTAGCCAATGGCCAATCAGTGTTTTATTGATTAATTAGCAACACATTTGCCATACATCCCACAGCACTTCCCCCTTTTTTTTTTTCATAAAGGAAGATTTTAACCTTAACAAAGTAAAATTACATATAATTTGGGAATTTGGGCGTAGCTTCTCTTACTGCTTCCTGCTGGAAGGGGGCGCTATATCTTATGGGGAAACAAAGAAAATTTTAGAATTATGGAATAGTCCATGAGGCTGTATCGTCTGAGCCAGATGCCTTCAAACCATTCTGGATGTTGGATCATCTGGGCCATGGTGTCATTGGAGACCTTCAGGGGGTCTTGGCTGGTCAAACCTGATGTATCTTAATCTGGAACAAATCCATAGCCTTTGGATTTCTGTGGGAACAAAATCAGAGCCTCCTTTCCAAAGTAACATATCCTTATATCCAAATTTTGAAGTCAAGATATCTTTAAAATATACATTTTGGTTTAACTCAACATCTTTTACGATCAAATGTTTTTCTGCAGTTAAAAATCCAAAAGACAACACAATCCAGATTCTCTGTGTAATATCCATTTTTACGTGGCTTATTTTTTATACTACCTTTACTGTCTCTTTAAAGACTTTATTTTTAAAAACTATTTATTTCTTTATATAACTGTATATATTCCTTTTTTGTCTCTTTCAAGCCTACGTATCTTTTACACACATTGTAAACTATTACACCTGAATCTGTCTTATTGTGAATCTATTGCTTTAACCTGCAGCAGCTGTGGCTGCTGGCTCCGCCCACCTCAGCTTCTCAACATGGCTACGTTTACCACCAGCTCTGGGAGCTATCGTGGGTCTATGCTTTTATCCAAGCAGCATGTAGTCCAGAAACCTCTTTTTTTGTTTTGTACTGTCAAAGTCTAAATCCACCATGCAGCTTAATGTGCCACTTGCAGAGCCCTCATTCCCGCCAGTAGCTCCAACTGGCAGCTGCCGCTCATTTGAGAGAGACAATTAGGAAGCTGGTTTTAGCTCCGTTTTAGAATCTTTTTTCTCAGTTTTTAGGTGGAAACTCTTGCCCCACGTTGGACGCCATTTGTTGCTTGAGTTTTCCTGCCTGGCCCACAGTCAGGATATATCTCTTAGGTGAAAGAGATTTGCCCTGACTGTGGGCCAGAAAGGAAAACTCTAGCTACAAAAGACAAAATGTGAGAGGCATTTTCTGCATAAAGATGTTACAGATGTATAATTTGTATAAATTTCTTAAAATTTATTCACAATTTGGGATGCAGAAGCAGGTGGATCTCTTTGCATTAGAATCTGCCTAGAGTACATAGCACGTTCTGTGTAGACAGGGCTACACAGAGACTCTGTCTCAAACAGTTATTAACCATTTAATGTTTTAAAGTAGTTATATCATATTCTTTGAGGAAGAATCTCATTAATATTAGAATATTACACTCTGATACACAAACTAAATGTGCTTTTATGATAATTTTACATCAATTATTATTCTGTAGTAGAAGCCAGGTATTACAAGGTGTGACAAGGTTGTAAATACATCTTTATAAATTATATTGTTTAGCATTGCAGTCCAGTATCATCTCATCTCCCTGTTGAATGGTTAGATGATTAGGGAATATATATGTTGTGTATATGGCTATATATACCACAGCATCTACAATCAGTTCTCTTAGTATCTTGACAGCATCATAGGGTTCATGATTTTTATGCTCATCACAACAGAACGCCACATATTTGGTGGGTTAAACAACAGGAATTTACTTCCCCACAATTAATTACATTAAACCATAGTTCAAAAATTACATATAAATGAATATGAATTTAAATGAACACATGGAATAATAATAAATTCTCAAAAAAGAATTCTAAGACAAAATATTAACTCTTTGTTTCTGGGGACTGTGGAATAGCTCCTGTTTCTCCTCTTTTCCAGAATCCTCAGACTTTCTATCATCTATAGAGTGTCATTTCCTCTAATATTTTCCCTTTATTTATCTTCTATGCACATTTCCTTATTTTCCCCAAAGGATAAGTAATAAAGTCATCATGGGGACCTGATTTAAAGACTTCATGATAATTCAACCATCTTAAAATATGTTTTTTTTTCAAATAAGATCATGGCCACAGAGTCTAGGAATTAAGAATTTAACATTTTAAATAAAAATATAATTAAAATCTTGACAAATAGTCTTACATCTGATACCAGTTATGTGATAATAGATAAATTGAATTTATTGATCATTCCACAATTGATGGTTTTTAGTTACTCAAAAGACTTCAGGATGTTGAAGGACACAGACAGTACATCCATGTGAATTACTTGGCAATAGCTTTCTCTGTTTTTACAGGGCTGTGTTTTTGCATTTTTTCGTATTAAGGAAAATTAAAGAAAATTGAGCATGTCTCTGCAACAGCTGGACAATTTCATTAGCACTGTGGTCTGCAGGTGCATCACAGAAGTGGTATAGGTGGTCAATAGAACATTCTGGGAAGATATATCTCAGAAAACACTGTCAACTTTTATTCATTTCTGTTACTTTTCATTCATTCCTTTTAGTAACTACCACAAAAAGTTTCTGTTTGCAATCTACTTAGGCAATCTACAGTCTAGATTTGTACAACTTTAATCATTTGTTGAGATATAAAAACAAAATTTGTCTCACAGCATGACTTAAGAACAATTTCACCCTATTTCCTTTAGACTTTTTCTAGACTTTTCTAGAAGAATATTAGATACAAGAGTAATTGCTAAGTACTTGTATTGCTATATCTATTCATGGTCTCAAAATCATTAAATTCAACTATAGCTAAGCTTATTTAATCTATGTAAGCCACAGTTCAGCAAATATAATTTTCTCTGTTTCTGAGAAGCTGAAATAGTGATAAAAATTAATTTACTGTTCTTTAATCAAGACAAATAAAAAGCAAGTAATAAGATATAATCAGACTGACCCATTAACAAAAAGGAGTTTTTATCCTCTGCTAACAACTAGAAATAAATTATCTTTCAAAAGCTTTTTAATTGGATGAAAGGTAATCAAGGTTTGCAATAAAGTGCAGTAGTTTCCAGTTAGACAGATCAGTCTGTTTCTTGTGAAAAATGAAGCCCTAGTATATTTTACTGGAACTTAAAAATCATTGAACCATAATCACAAATCACATGACCACTTGATAAGAAACAAGCACAATATCTAGCTTTAATAGTATCCTTAATAAGCTTTTGAGATTTGAATATTTAATTGAACATTGTTATTTTATTAAAGCCAGAATAATTTAGCACAATTCAATAAAGCATCTGTTCTCCTAATGGCTTGGTGTTCATAGTGTGTGCCTGGCTCTTTGCATTTACGTAATTGCATACATACATTTATATACGTTTGTGAACACATAAACAGACAGTGAAAAAGGATGACAGTTCATCAATATTCTTTAACATGTTTGTGAAAATTTATTATCATATATTTCTACTTATTAATATACTTTCCTACAGAAGACTGAGACTTTTTAAGACCAAGCTATTTCTTCAAATTGTTCTCAAAGGAATCCTATTTTCATGGGAGCCAGACAAGATAATCTAAATCTGTGCTTCCCTGAAAGAAGTCATGTTGAAGTGTACAGTGAAATACTATCTACACCGCTTTTCCATCCCAGCCACATCCTCTTGTGGATATGTTACAATCATCTCACAGCATGTACCACACAAATTCAAACAAAACCATTTCACTCCGTATATCATTTACATTGTTTTTAAATGTTGTGGGAATTAAACTCTTCACTCCTTATTATTACACTTTGCAATCTGGGACATATTTATACACTTACCTTTGTTGTATACAACTTCAACCTTGTTCCCATGAACAATGCAATTATAGAACTAGAGAAATATCTTTTTTTTTACTATAAACCTTTTATAAGCCACCTAGTGGTCATATATTCAATGGTGTGAGATGTTGGACTTAAACCTAGAAAATCCACTTCCAATATCATTGTTTATGGCAATGATAGCTATTAGGACTGGACTATTCAAAGACAGACTCTGAGAAAAGTGAACTGTATGAAATTAACTGTAAGTTTGTCTCTGAAAGCTCCATGAGAGTCAAGGGGAACTCAGACACAGAAGGCAGTCGACTGTGTAGGCATGTCAGGACACCTAAGGACGAGGATGGACCATGTGCTTTCAAGTCAAGCAAGTAACCAAGGCTGCTAGAAGATGCAAACAATATAAATTTGAAGGGCATGAAATCTACTATTTTGTAACTAAATATGCCAGCTTCCAGATATGGAGATGGTGGATCAAATAGGATTTTTCACACAGGGAGTGAGTGTTAAAAATCACAATCTATTCTACATGCTGAGTATCCTATCATGATCTTTTATGAAATGTAAGAGATAATATGAATATACTGTAACATCCATAGCCTACTCCACTGTCTCAGCATAATTCCACTCTCTAGTGAATATGAGAAAGAATAGAGCAGAACAGGTTGTTTGAAATGCTGGAAGCCTCAAGGCCAGAGACACAGAGAGAGTATGATCAGATGAAGCCCGAGAATAAGAGAGAAAGGACAGGGTGTGACCACACTAGTGAGGAGCATGAATACTCCAAGATTATACGTTGCTGTTATTTCTGAACTCCATGTTGTAATGGCACATATCCAATTCATACAAAAATCTTGGGAATGCCAGTATTCTAACATGTCCAGACAGTAGAGATGGGAAGAGAAACACAGACAATACTCATCTGACCTTAACAATTTTTAACAGTAAAGTCATGACCCCAAATCCAAATCTCTGAAATAAAAACTAGTTTCCCATAACAAAGAAAATTTAAATTGATGAATTAATTTCTTTCAAATAAAATTATGAAGTCCTACAGACTACTCAGTGGGAAAGTAAACTTGTGTTTAAGCTTGACAACCTGAGTTTGGTCCAAAGGACCCATATGATGGAAGGACAGAACAAACTCCCACATGTTGTCCCTTGACTTCGACACATAAATTGTGTCATATGCTCTCCCCTCCCAACTCACATAGAGAAGAAAATACATGAAAATTATTTTTTAAATTTTACTAGTTGTTTAGGTATTTAATTACATGCAAAATCTACATCCCACAACACTGGAAGCCTCATTCCTTATATTATGTTACTTGAGTATGTGTGACCTAAGACGTTCATTCATTCTTCTGAATAGCAGGAAGGTTAGTTTTGAAATGTGTGTAATGATCCCACCACAGTCACTGTGGCACTAGCTCCCTGATGGCTACTTGATCAGCACTCTGAATCATTGTACAATCTGTATGACTTAGACAGAAATCCTGTGTTTACCTGTTCTACAACACACTACCTTCAAAACATCTGTCTCTCCAATACCTCCTTATTATGTACAAGTTCAGTTATTACCGAGAACCAAGTATACCTCCAAGAGCTTGACATCAAATATCCTATTTTCTGGCCATTATACTGACTTTTCAATTCATATCATCCTCATTAAAATAATTACTCACTTCTTTTATTATTTCAGGATTTGTAGTCATATTAGTGATAGAGACATGGAAATAAACTCACTCTATAATCTACAAAATACACCTGGACTTTGCTCTTGATTCTAAATATTTTATCTTCATATAACATCAGCACTTACTTTTATGTAAAAATATTTTTATTCCATATCCTAATATTTCCACAATTTAAATAAAACAATAAAAATTTCCTAAAAACCATCAACTCATCCATACTCCCATTAATTTCTAGATTTCATTCCTCAAGGTTTTAATATTCAGTTAGGCACCAACTCTATTTCTCATTTTTTCCTCCTATCACTAGAATTAGACATTGTAGTCTATATCCCACTGAAATAGCCTATATAAAACTCACAAATGTTCTCTACTTCTAACAAGAACATATCTATTATTTTAATCTTTGTCTTCAGTGTTTAGCAACATTTGTCAGGAAGAATTTTGGTATTTTCTTTCTCATAGTATTTCCACTTTTGTTACTTTTCCATAAAAATCCCTTATATCTCTTTTTTCAATCACATGTCTAACCATGCATTTTCTTTCAGAAACTTCATGACTTGACTTTCCTCAGGAGGTCCTCTTGATTCCTTCTTCCTTTTAAAAATATATTTGTCACTGTGTAAGTGTTACCATCCTCATTCCCAAGCATCATTTCATTGCTGGTGAGCACCACATATCTATCTCTGGATTCTTCTCTAATTTCAGACTCCTGAATATTCATTTTCTTCATGGTGTCTCATATTATAATTCTGGTAACCAATTCAATGTTACTGTACACAAGAACTTTTAATTACTATCACCTACCTGCTCACACAGAAAAGGTTGTCTACATGTTCTGTGTATTGCCAAATGGCAGAGCCAGGGCTAGGATGAAGATCTTTGTTCTTCTCATTCCCAAACAATAAACAATCACTTCTCAGATGTCTGGGTTATCTGAAGTTTTGAGGATACCACAGATTTGTCTATGCTTAACCAACTCCCTAGCCACTGTTGGTCTTTGCTGGTCAGACTATAATGGATTCAAAAATTGCATTCTTGTGTGGGTTCCATCTCAAGGAGTGGACCTTTAATTTATTTTATTTTTTGAAAAGTGGTTGGTTTCTCCCATAACATTTGTGCCACTATTGGACCAGAATGTCTTCAGGCAGGTCTCTGTTGTAGTTCTCAGGGTTTGGAGCTGAGTGGTATTGATAATTACCTTTTTCTTCCAGTATATACAGAGTACCCTTCAGCACTATGAACATTGGTCATTAAGGATGAAGCTTCTAGTTAGACATCAGTGTGACTTCTCCATGTTAGATGATATAGGTAAGTTTTGTCTTCATCAACAGGGCCTTCACATCAGGTTGTAGAAAAAAAAAAACCTATAGCCTTAGTAAAAGGCAATAATGTTAAAGTGACCAAAAACCTAAGACTAGATAGATAGGTCATGAGTCTTGGGAAAATCCTACTACTGTTATCCTACTAAAGCACATAGCAATAAAATAACTCCTAATGACATGCTACTATATTAATAGATCAATGCCTTGCTTAACAGGGAAGCTTCTTCTTGTGATAGATAAGAATTAACACAGATACCCACAGCTGGACAATGTTCAGAGAGTAAAAGACTTTGGAGAACTCAGTCCTAAATGGGACATCTTGATCAAACTTTTCCCCTTGGGGTTCAGGGATGCATGCAGAAGGGGAAGGCAGAAAGATTATAAGATGTAAAGTTGATGGATGATACCAAGAAAATAGTGTCTTCCCAACACAATAGAACTAAATGAACTTATGAGCTGAGACTGTGACAGAAAGCATAAGAACCCTAAAAGTTCAACCAAAACAAAATCCCAGCAATAACAAGGGGGGAAAGGACACAAAATTACATCCATAACCAAGAATCTAATTGCAACTTATATCCACCAGCAAAGGAAAAAATCAGTTTTCTCAGATAAGTGTAATGGGGAATATCAACTACACCATAGGACAGGCCCCATTCCCAGGAATAGTTTTCCAACACAAAATAAACTTCATGTATTTTGTTGACTTTTCATTTTTCTTATTTTTGTTTTGTTGGTCTTTTTTTATTTTCTGGTTTTAATTTTTGTTTCTTTTGTGTGTGCTTTTTGAGAGAGAGAGAAAGAGAAAATAATATTGCATGGGTAGAGAGGTATAGAGATTCAGAAGGAGTTGAGGGATGGTAAAACATGATTAAAATATATATTTATGGAAAAAATAAATTAAAAAGAAATTTAAAAATTTGATACGTATCCTACTTTTAAATGTACTGGTAATTATCTGCATGGCAATGGAAAGAAATACTTTAAAATGTTAATTCATATTATAATTTCTCTGCATAATATCATCTAGAGTTTCCTATACCAATGAGGTTAGACATTACTTCCCATAGTAAGTATGGTGCTCCCCTTTCTTGCCACATTTTAGCACTGCTAATCTAGCTTCATCATGGTGTCTGCACAACACAATAGCATGAAGTCTTTACAACTGTGGTAAGTCCCCAGGAGAGTCTGACATAATTCATCTTTAGAGAAGTGTGACAGGAGCACCATGAGTTTCTGCAGTTTCTAGATGATACAAACACTTGTTAAAGTTTTATAACCAGTGTTTCTCCTAAAGCACTTGTTAGTTTTCACTTGAAGAAGAAAAATGTACTTCCCCTTTTAGGGTTGTCATGCACATTGCCCATCTGATGGATAACAACTCAGAGCTTCTCCTGCCTTGTTCAGCAAACTGTGGTTGTGTCACTTATAAGCTAAGGATCTGTCATCCAGTAGGTATCCAGTACTTAATCAAATACCATTTGACATGGGAGTATCAAGGTCTGCTTTTGCGACTCAATAAGTTTTCTAAATGTGTGTTGCAATTTCTGTAACCAGTTTCCTCATCAAATAATACAGAAGCAAGTTTTCAGCTAAAACCACACTTTTTATTGTCTTTCCTTCAATGCCTTGATATGTTTCCTTTACTTTACCAAGAATCATCATTACTTAAATCATTGCATTTGGTGAATCCTGATCAATTACTGTCTTAGTTTAGGGCTTTACTGCTGTGATAAAGCATCGAAAATGAAATCAAATTGGGCATGAAAGGGTTTATTTTGCTTATATGTCAGGTAATAATCCATCAGCGAGCAAAGACATGACTTGCATTCAAGTGAGACAAGTGCCTGAAGACAGGAACTAAAACAGAAGCCATGAAGGAGTGCTGCTTACTGGCTTGTTCCCCATGCCTTGCTCAGTCTGCTGTCTTTTACACTCTAGGATGTCATACATAGGGATGGCACTACCAACAGTGGGCTAGGCTGGGCTTTCTTACAATAATCACTAATTAAGAATATGCACTATGGAATCCCATGCAGGAAAATCTTATGAAGGCATTTTCTAAATTGAGAGTTGTTTACCCAAATGACTCTTACTTATAACAAGTTGAAATAAAACTAGGCAAAAAATTGAGCACTTGTCAATCTGACATACCAATAGGACATGATTAAACAATATCTTTTTCTTTTTTGTTTATCTCCAAGTTCTCATATTAATATTACATATTAATATGTAATATTAATTATAAATACAATATAATATTGTATTTATAAATACATATAATAAATATAAAAAATAACAGAGTATATTTTTTAGTTTTACAGTCTTCAAATTTCAATATTTGAAATATCAGTCTCTTGAAGATATACAATCCCTTTAAAAATCAAAATCTCTCTAAAAATGCAAAGCTTCTTTAAATGTGAGCTCCAGGAAAAAAATAAGTTAAATATTTTATTATTTCAAGAAGGAATAACCAGGGCACAGTTGCAATCAACTCAAAGCAAAACTAATGCCCAACAGTATTAAACTCACTGTCAGACTTCAGAAGATCTTGGACCTCAGGATCATCTAGGCTCAAAAGGGCTTACCACAGCACACATAGCATATCACATAGGTTAGGCTGGCTCCACACCATTGCTACCGCTTTTCTTGGTCATACATAGTATAGGTATTTCCGTAATGCTGGGGTCTCTACAAATAGGCTACACCTTCACCAATAACTCTCCTGAGCTTTCTTCAGGGACTCTAACCTTGCCATATGGTGCCAAGCCTCTTTGAAGGTAATTTACGTTGTGTCTTAAATTAATAATCTGTGGTTCTGGTTAACTGGAGTTGAAGAATTAAAAGTCTATAACCACCAAAGTAGAACCCTTTACATTGCTGGACCAATCAAAATCTTCTAAAAACAGTTCTCTTGGGTTCAGCACACAGAAACTGCATCCAGAGAGAGCCAAGGCTGTATCTCATATTGGCAGCTGAACTTGTAATTCCAGAGTCTCCCAAGTGGTATTGGTTTTGAAGTCATGAAGAGGTCATGGAAAACACTTGAGACTTAGCACAGTGAGAGGTCAAGACAGGTTATTGGTGAAGATACACCATCAGCATCAGTGTCAAGCCTCAACTTATCTCTGTCATTTCAATACTCTACCCTGGTATTAATTCCTGTCTTAACTGGAGTTTCTGTGCCTGTGACAACACAAGACCGAAAGCAAATTTGTGAAGAGAAGGGTTTATTTAACTTAAACTTCCAGGTAGCAGTCCACCACTGAAGATAGCTAGGGCAGGAACTTAGAACAGGACAGGCATACAGATCAGGAGCTGATAAAGAGGTTATGGAAGAGCACAGCTTATTTACTTGCTTCCCCTGGGATGCTTAGCATGACTTTTTATATGGTGTTTTGAATGAGAATCAGTTACATAGGCTCATATGATTAATTATTTGGTCCCCAGTTGGTGGAACTGTCTAGGAAGGTTTGGGAGGTATGATCTTATTGGGAGAGGTTTTTTCATTGTGGGCATACATTAAAATTTCAAAAATATCAAGCAGTTCCCAAAACATTCTCTGTCGCCTATTAGTAGATCAAGATGTGATTTCTCAGCTGTTCCTGCCACCATGCCTTAGGTCTGCCATCATGGACTGTAACCCAGAGAAACTTTAAGCCAAATTAAACACTTTTTTTAAATTGCTGTGGTCACAATCTTTTCTTCCTGTAATAGAAAAGAACACAAAATACAAATACATCTCTGCCCTCAGAAACATCCCACTCACAATGGGTTGAAACTTCTTTTATCAGTCACTAATTAAGAAAATGCTCCATAGAGTAAATCTACAGATGCAAATCTTATGGGTGCATTTTGTCAATTGAGATCTCTTTTTACAAATGACTCAAGCTTTTGTCAAGTTGACTAGCCAGGACAGCACTATATTAGTTCTTTTGCTTTTGTTCTTTATGACATTAGTTACCATTTTAGAAATTAGAATATACCTTTCTACCTTACTTTATTGTCTTTGTTGAAATACCACTTACAAAGTTCATTCTTTATGGTTTAATTGAAACATGTCTTTGTTTAAATCCTACAAATTATATTATTCTGTTTAGTGGGCTCATAAAATTCAACATTATGTATCCATAGTATATATTGTTTGATAATTTGTCTGTTCTATGAAAATATGGACACCTTTGTGTTGTTCAAGGTATTGATATCACTGCATCTTCAAAATGCTATGAAAATGTGGTTACTGGTGAGTAAATATTAGCTAAGTGAATAAAGCAATGAATGGTTCAAATTTATTTTTAGACAGCCAGGAGGAGCAGGACTCAGCCAGCATCTCAATGAGTGTACATTATTAAGCTGGAATTTTGTAAATCCTCCAGAGGTTCTCATAGATAAGATAAGGTCTGCTGAGTAAAGGCTAGGTTACATTCACTGTTAAATCATAATAATTCAATTCCGTCATGAATGAGTTTACTATATAATTAAATTAGGCATAGTGTAATGCATGAAAATACCACTGTCTCCCCTATTTAGATATCTGGATAGGCACCAGGGTAAAATGATACATATTCTTACTGCATGGTTGACCATAGAGTCTAAGGATAAACACAGAATGTTTTCATACAATTAAATTATGTTGAGATTAATATTAAGAGAAATGCCAACAATATAACATGTTTATGAGATAATGAGATGACATTGGAATTGGGGACACTTTAGAGCCTCATGCCGGAGAAGATGCTCAAATCAGATAAGAAATTAAAGATACAGAAATAATAAGTAAAATGTATTATGACATACAAATATTAAATGTTCAGAGTATCCCCATAGTTTAATGCAACACCAAGGCAACACTAAGAAAGTGTCAGTGAGTGAGGCTTTAAAGTGAACATATTTTTTAACAAGTTAAAATATTTGGGTTTTGTTTGATAATTATGAAGTAAAATCAAGAGTTTTCAATAACACTTGTAATGATTGTCCTTATTGAACTGACAACTTCAGTTTCAGTGAGGAAAGTGGATGTGGGTTACAGTTGTACAGGAATTAAAAGAAAATAATTGCCGTCTTATTTACTTTTCTATTGATGTCATGAAACATCATGACCAAGGCAACTTACAAAAGACAGCATTTAATTAGGTTGACAGCTTCAGAGCATGAGAGTCCATGACCGTTATATAAGGTAGGGAGCATCACAGCAGGCAGGCATGGTGCCAGAGCAGTAGCTGAGAGCTCACACACTGAGGCACCACTACAATCAGAGAGAAAAGACAATTTATGAAAGAAAGCATTAAATTTGGATTACAGTTTAAGTATCTTGGAGATCATGGTACTAGAACAGTCATGGTGGCAGAAACAACTGTTGATGACCATTAGGAGGTAAAGAGCACACTAGCAAAAGCTCTAGATTTTTGAAAGCCCAAAGCCTATCCACAGTTATACAGCTCCTCCAACAAGGCCAAACCTCTTAATATTTCCTAGACAGTTCCACCAGCTGAAGTCAAAATCATAATGAAAAACGTCCAACTTCAAAAGTTCCTGTAGCTGGTCAGTCTCAACATTGTTTAAAAGCCCCAAGTCCAAAGGCTCTTCTGAGACTTAAGACAATCTCTTAACTGTAACCACCTGTAAAAACCAACAACAGAATACATCCTTCCAATGTAGAGTGGCACAGAATGTGCATCACCATTCCAAAAGGTAGGAATCAGGACATAGTGAGGAAATACTGGACCGAAGCAAGACCAAAACTCAGCAGTGCATATGGAATAGTTCCAAATCCTACAGTACCATATTTAATGTCAGAGGGCTTAGATGTCTCTGCCTTTTTGGCTTTTCTGCCTACAACATACTTCTATTTTTTAGGGTGGTTTTTTGACAGATATCTCATGGCTCTGGCACCTGTAACATTTGGGATCTCCAATGCAAATAGGGCTTCACCTTCACAGCTTCACACAATGGTCTCTCAGGTCTTATTGTCATGTTAAGGTCTTCTGACAGGGACTGTGCTGTGGGATGGTCTGTATGTCAAGTGTGTTGCTGATTGGTCAGTAAATAAATCACTGATTGGCCATTGGCTAGGCAGGAAGTATAGGCGGGACAAGGAAAAGAATTCTGGGAAGTGGAAGGCTGAGAGGGAGACACTGCCAGCTGCCATGAGGACAAGGAAGATGTAAAGTACCGGTAAGCCACAAGCCATGTGGCAAAGTAAAGATTAATAGAAATGGGCTAAATATAAGAGTAAGAGCTAGACATTGACAGGCCTGAGCTAATGGCCAAGCAGTTTATATAATGTAAGAGTTCGTGTGTTTATTTTATAAGTGGGCTCTGGAACTGGCGGGACTTGGTGGCGGGAGCTGGAGAGAAATTCTCCAGCAACAGGACTGCCCTGCAACACATTGCCTTGGGGGAGTCTTGGAACCTCAAAGCCCACCCTTAGTAGCACAGCTCCCTCAACAGGTCCAGATTTCCTAATCCTTCCCAAACAGTTCCACCAACTGGGGGGACAAGTATGAAAATATGTGGAGATAGTCAAATATCTCTCCTATGGGAAGATTCTCATTCAAATCAGTCAATTGTCTCATTGCATTTCAGATAAAGAAATATATTAGGGCTAAATTAAAGAACCCTTGAAGTATAGAATAAAGAAGTCATTAAGAACAACTTTTAAATTGTGTTGCTATGACTTTAAAAACATTTGGGTGTTGATGGAAGGAGCAGTAAGTCCCAGAGATGACTGAACAATCTGGGTATTCTACTGTGTAATTAAAGATGGAATATGATGAAAATGCTTAAGAAGATAAGACAATCCAACCAGTTATTACAATTATACATTTTCTTTCTGTTGTCTGGCCACATGCATTCAAGGTAAGTGAAAGTAGAACTTCATCATCTTCTCCAAAATATCTTAGCAATTTTATTTAGATTCTACTCTGGAAACTTGGCTATTTGATCTTTATATTTTGTCTTGAAGTTACGGCTTTTAGAAGTAATTAGGAAAAGACATTTTATTGGTTGCTCTTGACAGCATGATGGAAGTTTCAATCCTATATCATCCATTTTCCACACATTTACCTATCCAGAAATGCAGTAATTTAGTATTTTTTAATCATACACCTCCATATTCTTTTCATTTCTCATTACAGAGGACATCTAAACAGCTGAGAATTGTCCCTCTTTCTCATCTAATTTGGTGCCTGCAGTGGTAAGAATGTGAATCTCTGGAATATTAAGTATAAACAAATTATAAGCAAATGAAAAATTAAAGAGATACTGAAAATGATGAACTTAAGACCTAATTTTCTGATTTCTAAATATATTATTACACTGATTGTAAATTTATCAAATATATTTCTAACCCAGCTCGTGTTGTGAATCAGTACTTTTACAAGTATTTATTATTGTTATGTATATGTATGTGATCATATTATATGAATATAAGCCATGAGTGAGTGTCCATAGGGATCTGAAGAGAGTATTGGATCCTCTAGAACTTGAGTTATAAGTGGTTGTGACCTATACAACCAACTCAACAGAACTTGAGTCCTCCAAAAGATCAACAAAACACCCTCAACATCTGACCCATGGAATCTGTACTACTAAATTAATGTTCCTCATAGTCACACACCCATCTTTGGTGAAGTTTGGTGCACTTTGTAAACCCCGATGTTACATTAAACAATGCTAGCTAGCACCTTGTTCCATCTTGAACTATTGCATTGTTCTTATTGATTAAATTTCCTAGTCAACAACAACATGCTTAATAACTCCCAGGTTTTAGACAACAGGAATTTCTATGGCTAAAGAAATGATACGGAACGGAATAAAGCAGATTTGTTATATTAAATCATTGAACACATAAAAACGTGCATACAGAGTTCATAGATTAAAAATTAAGTTTTTAAATTTTGTTTTCTGATGAATATGTATCAAGTTGATTTGCTTTGACATCATCTTCCACAAATCATTCTTCCATAAGTAGCATAAACGAAAGAGTATCTGGACACCACCACGTGTGAATTGTGTAAGCACTAGAACTACTTATTTTAACAAATCATAATTTAACTTTTTACAGTTGTACAATATACAAAACTATTCTTGACAAAGTTTATAATAATATCACTTTCAGGAAGTAATTCATAACAGCATTAACTTGATAGAATGCACATACTTATTTATAAGTAAATAAAATTACTCCTCAAATTAGCAACATAAAGAAACTGATACCTAAGAATTCCTATATTCACAGTCTTCAGAACACAAATATAGCACAGTTTGGGGGAGTAAAGGCCCTTCCAGAGTTGCAAGAACTCGACTAATGTAATGCCATCAAGATCTTGACACCATGTTATGTCTGCTTTGACCCTTCTCAGCCCTTTAAATCAATACCCGTCTGCTTCGCAACACATGTGAGATTGTCTGTGACACTGATTATGGTCTAGATCTATTAAATAAAATAATAATTGTTGTGCAAACTAAACATATGCTGAAGAAATATATAAATATATAAATAAAAATTGTTGTGTTTGCAATACCTACTATTTTTGCCAAAACAGATATTACAAAGTTACTTTGACCCTTTTCTAAGAGTGATGTAATTGTGGTCTATTGCCTTTAAAGATCTTTTGCTTTTAAAATTGGTGCCAGCACATTGATTGCCAAGCCGTAATAAATAATTCATATTCTTGTTTGGCGTAATAAGCATGGTGGTCTGTAGCTTTCTTGTATGGATTATTTCAGCAGAAAGAATTTAGGCTGTATTTGCAGGTTTGTTTGACATGGTAACTGACAGAAGAGGAATCATTTCCCATGTCTTCTTGGTGGTTGGCAATCTTACCACTCACAACACAGGCCTTTCTGTAGAGCTACTTCATGTACAGAAGGTGATCCATGTGGTGTGAGACTTGGCATGACAGAGGAGATGGGGAAATGCCAAAGCCACTGTCTTGATAACCTGACATCAATATCAGAAGGCAATAATAAAATAAGGCTGTGTTCAAGGAGATGAATTACACTGGGAAAGCTTGTGCAGTGGAGTGGGGCATTGCGGGGTAAACGTAAGGCTGCCTCCACCTAATGCACATACTCTACTTCATGCTCTTGGCTACTTAACTTCTCATGTTGCCTGCTTAGTGGAGTGAGAACACTTCCAATATCCCCAAATTCCAGTGTAAAAAGTTAAGAAGAACCTTACTGGGTGAAAACAGTTTTCTAGAAAATGTATTATATGTCCTTACTGAACAGTGATTTGGGTAAATACTGAAGTGGCTAGATTCATTCTGTCTGTATTTGGAGTTCTCTGTAAAAAACTGAATGATTAAGTGACTTCGGATGCGTAATTGATTTTGTCTTATTGTAGAAGCATCAGAAAAATGCAATTTCTAATGAAAATATCTCAGAGAGTATCTAGTTAATATAACTAGAGCATGTGAAGGAGTCTCTGTTAATATAAAAATAATACTGTGAGCTAAATGCAGAAGTGAGATTATTATTCTATGAGATAATATAATTTAAGAAAAAAATTTAAGTGTAGTTCCTGGCATAGATAGGAATATGATAATTATTGGCCATGTAATATTTAAAAACACCAAATCAATAATCCCACACAAATGAACTTAATCAGAATTTCTGGGAGGCTTCAAGGAGGGTTGGATATCACAAGTGATAAAAATGCAACGCTTGCCATAAGCCACCAGGCTAAATGGTAACATTGTAAGGTCTCTGCAGAAAAGACTAGCTTTTCAACTGAGGTCTGACTGGAGGGAGGAGCACACTGTCTTATTCAGGCTGATCTCTCAATTCCAGTGTCAGAATAAGAAGCTGCACTTAGAATCACACTGACCAATATTGCTACAGTAGAGACCTTCTTTCTCTCCTGACAGTCTCTTTGTGATGTTGAAAGGTTGAGCATTGTACCACATTTGGGAACATTTCTTCCATCTTAAAAAGCTGCTATTAAGTCAGACCCCCTTCAACTATGGTAAAGATTCTCTCCTCCCATGAACTCCTACACTGCAAGCCACAGGCACAAGAGAATAACATGGTAAAATTGAATCCCTGAGGCCACTGTGGGACACAATACTAATGGCAGAGAGTGCTGTAAGTAGAATTAAAGCCACATATGTTCCCACATATGCTAGCTTGAATGTAATTGCCCCCCATAATGTCATAGGGATTATTACAGGCATTGTTAGGAGGTGTAGCTTTGTTGCAGGGGGTATGCCCTTGTTGGAGGAATGGTGTCACTGTGGGGGCCAGCTTTGAGGTTTGTTATGCTCATTTCCCCACCCAGTGTGTCCGTTGACTTTCTGTTGCCTGCAACATGTAGCACTCTCAGCTCCAGCACCACCTCTGATGCATGCCACCATGCACTTCCGTCATGATGATAATGGACTCAACCTCTGAAGCTGTAAGCGAGCCACACCAAATAAATGTTTCCTTTATAAGAATTGCTGTGGTCATGGTGTCTCTTCACAGCAATAAAAACCTGAACTAAGACCCACATGACAGAAAAGCAGAGATATCTGGACAGTAGATGAGGGGCATAGTTCAGTCGGTTTAGACTGGGGCCTTGTTAGAATAAGTAGCAAAAAATTAAAATGAGAAATGAGCTTTCATAGTAGATTTTACATGACATGATATGGAATTAAATGAAACTGAAAATGCCTAGAATTAGAGACTCATTTAAGAGACTACTTTGAACAACAGGCTACAGGATACAGAGTGAATACCATTGATATTGTAAGATTGGAGGTGTCTGTCATAATTTTTCATGTGTTAAGTTGCAATGCTACTCTCAAGTAGGCAATGAGATGCTCAGTAACTGAAAATTTGCAGAATTCAACATTGTCTACTGATATAGACATCTATATAGAATCAACATCTATATAAATGTGTAGAGACACAGGCACAGAGCACCGATACAATATGTGTAACACACCTAGTCAAATATGTTTACTGCTGATGCACACATTATAACATTCTAACTTTGTTATTGTCTGTAAATATAGACATGCTTTAGTCTGCCTTTTTTTCTCTTTATTGATGTGACATTTCAATTCATTTAATCTCTATTATGAGTAGCTGAACCCAGTATGCCTTGATTCATGGCATTCCAGTCATTTGGGGTTTTTTTTGTTTTTTTTTTTTTTGTTTTTTTGTTTTGTTTTTTTTTTTTTTCCTTTGTAATAGAACAAGCCCAAATCTGCCATAAGGCCTTTGCTGTGAGTCATCCCTCTTCCTGGCATATTCCCACTATTTAAGTTCTTCCAGTCAACTGCTTTGAATTGCATTTTTGATGACTGCATGACTTTTATTCTAATTCACATTCATATATAGCATGCCCGTGGTTATCTCTCCCTTAATTATTCCACATGCTTCTGTTATTGCCAAAATAAAAATGCCCTAATGGCCCACATTTAGATGGTAATTCAGCTCTAAGAATTGTCCTCCTGCTGGAATTTTCTCGTAGGTCTTAACATCGATTATATAACCATTAGAATTATAAGAATGAGCCATGATTGTGAATAAAGACATCATTCACATTTTATTAAATTGATGGATATTTTTGGTCAAAGAAATATTCTAAGAAGACTTTTGGAACATTCAGATACAAGTTATCTATTATAACTTCATGGGGAAGGCATCTTAGAAATTCCTCACTACAAAGGATGTTAATCCCAGATGGTTGATAAACATACACATTACGATATTGCTATTCACTACAATAAACAAATGTTCAATTTTCACAAGTTCTCGCCTGTTCCTTTTATTAACAGCATAATTTATTTATGTATTTAAAATTTTTAACTGATAGATTAAATAATGGAAATTGTGCATACTAATAAAATGCTGTGGAATTCTTTGACACAGATAAAATTCACATCCAAATACTGAGTGCTTACAGAAGCCTTTTTTGTAGTTTTCACTTGATATTTCACATTCAATGGCCATGGCACTATGACATTATGGCAATATGTAGTGTGGTTTAAGAAAACTCTTAATTACTGCCTTTTAACATTTGCTGGGAAAGGAAAGTTGTCGTATTTATATTACTCTTGCCCATCATGAAGGAAGTGATTTTGCATATCTGTGAAGTCTGTTGCAGGGCCACTATACATTTGTAGCTCTTGAGGCACTGAAAGAGGCTGATCTGTTTCACTTTATGTTCCCATATTTGCAGTTTAATTTTATATAGACACACTTAGCTGGGTAGCTACTCTATTTGAAAACATACATTTAGTTTTTTGAATAAGAATAAAGAGAAAAATTTAACACAATTCAGCAATCAACAGATTGTGCGGAGCCCAGCCCCAATGGATAAAACTATATCATAGCTCTTTTACCTTCTGTTCTATTTTTACTATCTGACTCATTTAATTGGATATATTGCTCAGGGAACATTGCAGAAGAAGAGATGGAAAGATTTTAAGAGCCAGAATGCCAGGATATCTTCTGTGAAAAAGCATCTTATAGAAATTGCTGCAAAAACAAAAACAAAAATCTTAACAATTGCAATATCAATGAACATGCTAATAAGAAAAGGGAAAATCTCACCAGGTTGCACCCTTGAACAAGTAACTACAGACAACAGATGACTGCTGAGAAAGGGAGATTTATCCTCTCCCACGCATGAGCCCCTAATGTTTTGTCAAATACAAAATGGTCAGTCATGAAACTATGTACAAACAAACAAGAAAAATGGATTCATCTGTTTGTATTTGTGTATATATATATATATATATATTGGGGTAGATGAGGCTATCAGTCTCAGAGTAGGGAAAATGGAAAGAGTTGGAGGGAAAGGACTTGGAAGAGGCTAGACGATAGAAGGGAAGAGGGAAAGTAATATAATTGCATTTTAGAAAAAAATGAACATTAAAAAATTTAGAGTTTCCATTTACTTGTCACAGTTACTTTAAGGAATATGAAACAGTTGTTCCTTTTACCGTCTAATTTATTCAGTGTGGTGTTCATATCCAGCTATATCACTCTTGGGCATATTCTCAAAAGACTTTACGTTTTACTAGAGATAATGTTCACCCATGCTCATTCATAATAGCTAGATACTGAAAATAGCCTATATGTCCATCAGTGAATAGAAAATGAGAATGGAGCATATGTTAGTAATAATGAAAGCATGAAAACTGAAGACAGAAACAATCATCTTGAGTGAGGTAATCTAGAACTCAGCAAAAACAAACAGACATAAAACAAAGAAAAAAAAACAAAAACACAACAACAAAACCTCATAAAGTTTGCATGTTTTCTCTTATACATCAAGTTTGTACTTTAACCTTTAGATACACATATTTTGATCCGAATAACCATAGATGCTAAGTACCTAGTGAGGGACCAGGTGGGAGGAGGAATCTTCCAAGGAAGAGAAAACAGAGTGTGGTATTTTAAAGAGATAAAGTAGAAATTAGAATGGGAGAATTAAAAGGGGACAAGGGTGAGGGACCAGAGTAAAGGAGGTAATATGAGGAGGGACAACTAACACTAACAGAAAAGGTCTTTTGAAAAGGCATATGTAAACCTACTATCTTAGAAGCTTTTAATATATATATATATATATATATATATATATATATATATATATATGTCAGTATGTAATGGGGAAACAATGTCTCAACTAGATATCTTACGTCACCAAGTAAAACCTCACATGCCAGATGCCAGGTATGGGCAACATATTGTTGAGTTGTTGGCCAAAGGGGTTCCATAGACCCCTCAAACATTATAGGCTATTGTCAAGGACAATGGTTATGCCCTACAATCTGATGGTGAGGTTCTACTGCTGAAAACAGAATCATATGATTGAGCACACAGAAATGAAGCTGGTGCCCAAATAGAGACTTCACCCCCACCCCTGACTAGTGTTCATAATTCAGGAAGGTACTCTGCATACTACCAGAGGATAAACATTATCATCAATATCACTCAGCTCCAAACTCTGCAACTTACAACAGAGACCCACTTGCAAGATATACTGGTTCAATTGTAGCACAAATGTTATGATTTTATTTGACTACATTTAAGGCCTACATCACAAAATGGAATCCATGCCTAACACTGCTGTATGCTATAGCGGCCCAAAACCTGAGAGTGAATAGGGGAAAACTTACTATTATTATGCTAAAGAAATATAACAACAAATGATCCTGAAGAGATATTTCTAGACCCATAGATCAGATCCATAGATCTAGACCCTTTATCAAACCTCATCAGAGAAACTTTGTATGGTTGTAGATAGGAATTAATACAGAGCCCCACAACTGTACAATGTGTGGAGAGTGAGAGACTTTGAAGCACTCAACCTCAAATGGGATGTCTTCATCAAACCCCTCTCCTCAAAGGCCCAGGATATATGCAGAAGAGTGGGGAAAAGATTATTAGATCTAGATGTGGTGAATAATTCCAAGGAAACAGTATCTTCCCAACACAACAGGACTGATGCACTTATGTACTCACAGAGACTTTTTTTTTAAGCATACATAAGACCTGTGTAAGTCCAAGCCAGATAAAATCCCAGCACTGTGACGGGTCACATGGACACAAAGTCCCACCCCTCACCAAAAAAAAGTACATGGGATTAATACCTGTGGGAAAGGAAAAAGCATTTTTCTCCAATGGAGTGTCACGAGATATAAAATCACACTATAGGGCAGGACCAAAGACCGAAGTCGTTGACCAACACAAAACGGGCTCCATATATGTTTTTGGGGCATTTTATTTTGTTTTGTTTGGTATTTCTGTCTTACAATTGTTTATTATTTGTTTGATTTTTCATTTTCTGAGTTTTTTTTTTTGAAATAAAGAGAGGGAATGAGACAGAAAGAGAGAAGAGAGAAAAAGAGAACATGAAGTTTGGGTGGATATGGAGGAGAGAAGGATAAAGGAATAGCTGATGGAGGAGAAAGATTATTATCAAAATACTGTATAAAAACCTTAAGCATAAATAAGTTGAAACAGACTAATTAGAAAGAAAAAACTCATCAACTTGATACAATAGAGAATCACTTGGGAGACAAGAATCTGTTTTGGAGGATTTTCTTGATTACATTAACTGAGCTGAGAAACCCATCTGTTATGGTGATATTTTATTTGTGCTGAAATGTGATTTTATTTGTATGTTAATAAATACAGCTACAGTCTGTTTGTCAACATCCCTTAGACATGGTATTCCTAACTGTACAAGAGCAGAATTAGCTGAGAACCAATGTGTATATGTTAATTCAGATTTTCTGCTCTTGACTGTGGATTGAACTAGTTATTTCACATTCCTGCTCCCATAATAATGGACACTAATTTAGAATTGTCTGCCAAACAAACCCTTTCTCTGTTAAGTTGCTTTTGCCATAGTATTTTAATACACTAACAGGAAATAAGAAGACACAGGGCAAGTTCTTGCAGGGAAATTTTGTTAGACTTTTGAGAATTGCTAAAAATATTAAATATAAGGGTCTTAGACACCCCTTGTAATTAAAAAGTTATACTTCTCTAATTATGTGTGAGTAAAATTTAAACTTGATAGGATATACTGAGATACCAGGGTAGTTCTAATAGCTGATAAAGAGACTTAGGATCAACCATTGGTATCATTGGTGAAAACAAAATTCCTGTATAACCTAGAACCTTCATAAACAACTTTACTAGATATTTCAGTAATTCCTAGGTTTATGAATAGGTGAGTACTACCTTCTCCATCTTCCCAAAGATTCTGTCTGAGTCCTACAGACATGAAATGGACAACAGAAAAAAATTGTTTATCTAGGTACTATAAATCATAAACAAGGACATGGCCATTCCTCTCCTGGAGGTCCCAAAGACAGAAAAGTAAAAAGAAGAGTTCTAATATGAATACTCGGACTGCTTCAGAAGCAAGAGGGCCTCACTACTGGGTGGAGCCACTGTGCAGCCATGATGTCTAAGGGATATCATTCGGCAAGGTAAGGATACTTTTGGTTCCAAGGACATGGTAAACGATGTGAGAAACCATGGCAACACAAGAATTACTACAATCCTCTGTGAGGTTTGACTTGTTTGTCGTTTGCTTGTTTGATTCTACATTTTGTTTTTATATCAGCTCTAGGTTCACAGAAAAACTGAGTAGAAATACTGACAGAAATTCTGTAACCCTTGATCATACACAATAGACTCTCTGATGATCAAGATTCTCAGCAGAGCAGCCTACTCTACACACGTTACAAGTAATGAACTTACATCAGCACCTTTTTAGCACCCAGAGTCTATGGACATAGAGAATCAGTGTGGATTCTTCGGTTGCGTTGTTTTTTGTAGATCTAACAAAGCATCATAAACAACACATTAACTGCCCTGAAACTCCTCTGTGCACAACATACTCAACCACTTTGTGCTGAATAGAATTTTTTGTAATTTAGTATTCCACTGCATTTTATGCTAATTTCCAACTTGAGCACAACAGCTTTCCACAAGGAAAATGATAATGCAATGTTTCAGAGCAGCACACAGGATCAACTGGGAGTGACTTAAGATCACCCTTTTTATTTTTTTTTTAAGGCTTTAATTATTGGCATGTTTCTTGTAACTCAGAATCTTAGTTTATACCTTTATAAAATGTTTGATCAGAGTATATATCACATAGAGTTAATGTAGGATTTAAATATTTGAGAAACTGATGATTCCAAATCAAAGCACACAGTAATAAAATCTTAAACAACTTAGGAAGGCAGACAGAGGTCAAGAATTAACTTATTTGTGCTGGGGAACATGCACACGTGGTTTCAAATGCTCTGTACTGTATTTATACCCCGTAACTACTTCCATAAATCCAAAATATGTATTCAAAATCAAACTCATGAGGAAAGTATTATCAAAAAGGAATATCAAAATCTGATGCAGTTGTAAATGTTACTATGAAGCAATAAATAAAGAGTGTGATTCATAGTCCTACTTGGGAATAAGATAGAAAAGTATTTCAACCAGGCTTACTATTAGGTTGAATCTCCAGCACTGATTTTCTATTAAGAAACTGTAACTCGAACTTACCTTCATTGGGTGAACTGCTGCTAATTTCATCATGTTTTTTACTATGTGCTATGGAGACTAGATATTTTGCTGAATCTATCTATCTATCTATCTATCTATCTATCTATCTATCTATCTGTCATCTATTTATCTATCATCTCTATCATCTATCAGTCTATTCACCCATCTATCCATCCTCATGTCTATCTATCCATCCACCCATCTATCTATCTATCTATCTATCTATCTATCTATCTATCTATCTATCTATCTAATATCTATAATTTACTTACCTAATGTATTTTTGATACATGATCTTATCATAGAGACCAGACTTAGCTAGAACTCATCATTATTTTGCTTTGTCACCTGAGTATGGAGATTATAGGCATATGCCACCACATTTGAAAGGTTATAATTTCAAGAGTGCAAAACACTGTTAACTCAGATTCCATGATAAAGATACACTAGACAAATTATAGATTTGATACTTTACACATTTCTATAATAAGAATATATTGTGCAAGCATATTTAAAAAGCACATTTGTACTATTAATAAATAAAACTCAAAAGTATAAACAATATTTTATTAGTTAAAAGTCAATTCATACAAAGTATGAGGATGTTGTAATGAGTTAAAAATTTCTCTTCTGACTTCTTTTTCTGACTTCTGTGGAGTATGATTAAAAACTATGTTTAATAAGATTTGTAGACTAATAATTATACCAACTTTATATAATGTCAGAATTTTATAGCAGAAAAAGGATCCAGAATGATTCAAAAGAGAAATTATAAACAATAGAAGTTCTACTAGCTTTATGTAATGTACCTTAATAGCAGCAGAAAAAAAAAAGAATGTCTCAAAAAGGGAATTATAAACAATAGAGTATCATTTACTTTTTGAAAGAAGTATGTAAAGTTCTTGGTCTGAATTTTGAATTTCCATTTAAAAATCATGTAAAATCACTCCAAAGTCTGTTGTAATTCTGTTAAATGGGTCTCAAAGGCACCTGTCTTCTCAAAGGAAAGAATTCAGCTGAGAGGCAGACAATTTAATCACAAGTTTATTTGAAACACGAAGCATACATTTCAAAGACAGAATAGAGAGTGCTACACAGAAGGCAAAGAGCAGCCCAGTGATTCTACACTGTGAATTTTAAAGACTCTTTTTATGAATATGTATGAGGTGGGTTGGATATTCATGAGAGTGATACTTTATTCTTCCCAAATCATGGTGGAATCAACTTCCTTTCAGGTAGTTTGTCTCATCCTCTAGAAAATCCCACCAGGTAATTACATTAACACCCCAGTGAAAGTGATATTAGAATGAAGTCACAGTGTTCTGATGATACAGAACATCCCTTAGTGCACACAAATGGCAAGTGAAAAAGTGAATTTCTTTCTAATACAGCAAGAACAACCAAATCACAGCTTCAAGTGTGTTTAAACATATGTGGGCATTCTGGCCATGAGGAGACCCAGCAACCAAGACATAGCAAAAAATTTCCCTAATGACCTCACAGCTGACTATTTGCCTGATACTCTATCCAGACTACAATTAGACAACAATTTGTGTGATTTGGCACAACTCTAGAGCCAAGGAAACATGCTTCATAATACCTCAAAAGTACTTAGATCTTTGTATTGTTTCTCAACTTAACTAGCTTCTGTTGAAGGAACTAGAGTCTGCTGTAAAACATGGCTTTTGTTGTGAAAATGTCTTTACTGATGAAGCACCATCAGCTGCTACTAGAGAGATGTGAGCCTAGAAGCCATACTTTGAAATCAAATAGAGACTGAATAGTAAGAGAAACTCATTTATCAGAGAGATTTTCTTCTACCTTTTCTGCTGCACTATCTGTTGGAAGAAATTAGCCTCCTTTAGAGCTCCATGGAAACAGGATGCAGCTGAATATTTAATTAAAACAATCCATGCCAGGACATCACATGTCAGCAAACGTTGTAAAACTGGCCATTTCATCAATATTTTTAAATGGTAAATATTGATATAGTTTCTCTGTTGCGAATATTCAATTGAGGCTTTGTTGCAAGTTAGCAGCCTAGAAGACAATTGAACAAATGGGTTTATCTACATGTCAGGCCAGAGATTTGGAGCAATTCTTTTCTGTGCCCTTGTGTGGAGTGACAGAGAAGCAGACCTGAGACTTGGAGTAGTGAAATTTCAGAATTGCACCATCCTAACCATAAGGCCAAGGTTATCCTTTTACCTTGTACCAGAATAAAGGATCAGTGCTTACTGTCTTAGCCTGTCAGGGGAAAACAAAGCTGATGGTGAATTTTAGTCACATACTTAGCTGTTTATGATGGGTGTAACCTGACCTAATTTTGCTATAGAAAAGCCTGGTATCCAGCAATCACAACAAATGGTGCTTGCAACAGTTAAAAGGGAGGCTGGATACTATCACACTAAACAGTTGAGGTAACCAACTCAAATTCCAGTCTGAGTTTGTTAGAAGAGGACGGCTACCTTCCTCAATATGCTTCTCTTCATACTTCCTCAAGTATGCCTGCCTGCAAAATAGGACTGGGGTCTGAAGCTAGTGAGTGTTTTCTCATGACTCAGAGACATTAGAGCACCAGATATCATCCAGTAACTGTCTGTGGGACACAAATCACTTTGGAGATTAGAAGAAGAGCTTTGCACCTATTGTTGACCCATCTGTGCAATACTTACTTCAATAAAAAGTTGTAATTAATTAGGCCCCGGCTTTCTAACCCATTTGTGTTCTGGACAGTAGCGAGAAGCTGAAAGCTTGTTTCCATCTGCTCTTCCGTTTTTCAGTTTTACATGTAAGGAGCCTTCTTGCACTGAGACACAGAAAGCATATGTACTCTCTGTGTATTTGTATGAAGCTACTCAATTTCCAAGTTCCTCTTTGATAAGTTCAGTTTCTGCTGGGTAATAGCCATCCCTTTCTCAATCTTGAATTTAGTATTATCTCAATCCGGCCAGTAGTCTCCACATCTGTTCCCTACTTGCAGAAACTGGGTGGTATGTACCAGATTTGCCCTTAAAATCAACAACAATATACCAGGAAAATATGTCTTCTGGTCACATTCTACCACTCATTCGAAGAATTATGTACTTTTGAATAAACTTACTCTGTGCAATAGTCAGAAAATATGATTCTCCCTTTTAGTGAGTCCTGCCTTTTCGGAAGCTTGTGTGTGTGTGTGTGTGTGTGTGTGTGTGTGTAATTATTTGAGAACAATAGAACCTTTAGTGGGTTGAATAATAACTATTATGTAACTCAATTAACTATGACCTTAAACTCTTGAGTCAAAACATTATGTCTACAACCTATATTGCCCAATGTAAAATTGTGTGTTCTAAGTCTCTTGCAACTCAACCAGGATCCAAACAGACCAATGATTTCAGGGCATCCACTTAAAGTGCAGAATGACTAAAGCCTCGGTATCACCCATCATGGATCTTTCTTGAGCATCTACCATTCTTCACCCATCTATTTATTACCTGGTAAAAGGACAGCCATGTTGATCATCTTAGGCTTTTTATTTGCCTGCTAGGTCAGGACTGTGTTGCACAAAATAGAACCTTTACAGTATTCAGATATTTCAATGTCTTTAGACTCATCATTTCAATAAGAAGTTTGGCTACCTTGAAAATAATTAGGATTTTACCCATGTCTTAATTTAGACATAGATTTTAGAAGATATAATTATTCTTTCATTGTTTTTTTTTATTTTTTTAAATTTTGTTTATTTTTTTAAATTTATTTTTATTTTGCAATACAATTCAGTTCTACATATCAGCCACGGATTCCCTTGTTCTCCCCCCTCCCACCCCCCTCACCTCCCCCCCAGCCCAAAGCTCCCGCCCCCCCCCCCCCCCCCCCCCGGACTGAGATCAACCTGGTAGACTCAGTCCAGGTAGGTCCAGTCCCCTCCTCCCAAGCCGAGCAAAGCAATCATGCATAGGCCCCAGGTTTCAAACAGCCAACTCAGGCAATGAGCACAGGACCCGGTCCCACTGCCTGGATGCCTCCCAAACAGATCAAGCCAATCAACTGTCTCACCCATTCAGAGGGCCTGATCCAGTTGGTGACCCCTCAGCCATTGGTTCATAGTTCATGTGTTTCCATTCGTTTGGCTATTTGTCCCTGTGCTTAATCCAACCTTGGTCTCAACAATTCTCGCTCATATAAACCCTCCTCATTCTCGCTAATTGGACTCCCAGAGATCCACCCGGGGCCTAGCCATGGATCTCTGCATCCAGATCCCTCAGTAGTTGGATGAGGTTTCTAGCATGACAATTAGAGTGTTTGGCCATCCCATCACCAGAGTAGGTCAGTTCGGGGTGTATCTCGACCATTGCCAGCAGTCTGTTGTGGGGGTATCTTTGTGGATTTCTGTGGGCCTCTCTAGCACTTTGCTTCTTCCTATTCTCATGTGGTCTTCATTTACCATGGTCTCCTATTCCTTGTTCTCCCTCTCTGTTGTTGATCCAGCTGGGATCTCCCACTCCCCCAAGCTCTCTTTCCCTCGACCCTCGCCCTTTACTACCCCCACTCATGTCTAGGCTGTTCATGTAGATCTCATTCCATTTCTCTGTCATTGGGCTATCCCCGTGTCTTTCTTGGGGTCCTGTTTTCCAGGTAACCTCCCTTTTCATTTCTGATTTTGTTGATTTGGATGCTCTCTCTCTGTCTTTTGGTTAGTTTGGATAAGGGCTTGTCTATCTTGTTGATTTTCTCATGTCTTTTATCCAATACACCTTCCTTCTCATTCCTTCATCCATATTTGGTATCTTCATACTACAACATTCACCACATCCTATTTGCAAAGTAGGATACTTACCTGGTCAAATCATGTCACATCATTTCAATTTAGCTGAAAATACTAACAAGGCAATATTTTGTTCAGTTCTCATGTGGGCTATAGCTTCCTGCTTCATCCAAATTAAGAACAAGATTTGTTAACTAGGCATACAATAAGCTATACTTATATCAATTCTTAATTACTGTTTCAAATCCCTTGTGTATATTAAGTGTCAATTAATGCAGAAAATTTCATTTAAATTGAAGTTAGTTAATTATTACATCTTATTTTGAGCAGGAAATTTTAAATAAAGTACTTCTGGCTTTTCAATATATGCTACTCATATAAACACTTTGTTCACAGACTTATGTTGAGTTCAATACTTTATGAAATTAATTAATTCATTTTAATAACTTCCCAAGGTTACTAAAACTTGAAAAAGACAATACAATCATAATAACTAGGCACCAGAGAGATGGTGCATTAGTTAAAAGCAATGAGTGCTCTTTCATAGGACCAGGGTTCATCTACATAGCAGCTAACAACTGTTAACAACTCCTGTTCCAGCAGATCTGATGCCCACTTTTGGCATCTGCAGGTACTGCACAAGCATGACGCACCTACCCACATAAAGCCAGGAAAACACCGATACACATAAGATAAATGATAAATATGTAGCTTGTGTCATTTCAGGGCAGTCATCAAACATCTGCAGCATCTGACTCCAAGTGTTTTCGATTCTACCCGAACAATATTCTTGGCTTCCAGCCACCCAGAATGATGTATGCACACATGTGTGCACCTGGAGTTTGTGGCTGAACATGCCACTCTAGGAAGCATCTATGGATTCTATTTCCATCTCTCATCTCCATGAAGGGTGACTTGGATTACAGGAACATGACATATTACTTGCCTTTTCTTGGGTTCTCAATGTTTGAACTCGGTTATTCACATTTGTGCAAGAAATGCTTTAACAACTAAGCTCACATTTTCTCTTTTAAAGGTGGCAAAATGGTGGCCTCCTCTGCTTGGAATACCTAATCCTTGTCATTTTATTTGCTTCAATCAATTCTATCTTTGGTTTCCAGGACAACTGCATAAGACAGTGATCTCCAGACACATTCCCTGCAGTTTATTGTCCTTCTTACTCTCCTCTACTTACTCTTTGCCCTGTAGTGCACACATACTGAACCACCAGGCAAGATAACATTCATTCATTAAATATATTTTAATTGACTTCTGTCTGTCTTCTAGAATATTACATTAAATTGTAGGGATTTTTGTTCATTTGTTTTCCTAATGAATCTGAAGGTCGGTATCATTGTATCTTTCACTAAACACTACAAATTGACACACCATCTTTCATGTTTTAGGTTACAATGCAATCTTATGAACTGAAGCTAACAGGACTCCAATTTTAACTCTATATATTCATGAAGATCAGAATGAAAATATTCCTCATCACAGCAAAGATCTTAAGACTATTTCATATGACTATTGTTTCTTCTCATCCTTGGAAGGACCAAATGTGTTTATCTACTGTAAATCTTGATGAGGCTTCCTTTTACAAATTCCTAAGAAGGAATTTTGACATCTGGAAGAAGTAACGCCTTACCTTTCTACTCATGACTTACTCCAGCTTGACTTACAAGTGTTGGAATTATGAAATTCTGAAAGTCATACATATTTACAAGAAACATACTTTGAATATTGATCTTTGTTCAGGTTAGGAATGTGTGGTCTGATACTCACAATGAGGGCATCTTCAATGAGACAAATGCCCAACCAGCCATTTTATTATCTTATATTCCATAGCACACTTTGTGGACTTGTGTTTTATGCTTTCACATCTATTGTAGCTTGTAGCTTGAGTTTTCCTGCCTGGCCCACAGTCAGGGCAAATCTCTTTCACCTGCCAGTCCCACAGCCTCTCAGACCCGACCAAGTAAACACAGAGACTTATGTTGCTTTCAAACTGTATGGCCGTGGCAGGCTTCTTGCTAACTGTTCTTATAGCTTAAATTAATCCATTTCCTTTAATCTATACCTTGCCACATGGCTCGTGGCTTACCAGCATCTTCACAAGCTGTTTCTCATCGTGGTGGCTGGCAGTGTCTCTCTGACTCAGCCTTCCACTTCCCAGCTTTATTCTCCTCCTTGCCCCGCCTATACTTCCTGCCTAGCCAACGGCCAATCAGTGTTTTATTGATTAATTAGCAACACATTTGCCATACATCCCACAGCAGTAGCTGCCAAATGCTCACTTGCAACTCCAATATCTGTGAAGCCATCTCTTTTAAGTTGAATATGGTATTCAATAAATTGGGTGAAATATTCAACAATTTAATATAAAATTGGTTTGCTTTAAGAATTGTTTGCCATTTAAGAATAGAAATGCTTCTTATACCAGGACACTTGGCTCAGCCTGGGAGGAGGGGACTGGACCTGCCTGGACTGAATCTACCAGGTTGAACTCAATCCTCAGGGGAGTCTTTGCCCTGGAGGAGATGGGAATGGAGGATGGGCTCGGGGGAAGGCGGGCGGGGTGCGGGGGGGAGAACAAGGGAATCCATGGCTGATATGTAAAATTAAATTAAATTATAAAATAAAAAAAGAAAGTAAAAAAACAAATTAAAAAAAAGAATAGAAATGCTCTGAACAGGTCTAAGGTAGGCTAGGCTATGGAGTTGGATACATGTATCAATTATAGTATTGAATAACAATAGTATTGAATTAAAATATTTTTATCTCTGGTAGCAAAAGGGATGCAAGCATATACTAAGTTCAGAAGAACCTGGAGGTATGTAAATCATGACTCTTCCTTGGCACATAGCCTCATCTTTGCTACTTTATGTATTTTGATTACTCAAACAATTCAAAAATTAGTCAAAATTCTTTCCAATCTAAGAAATCTATCAAATTGTAACTTCTTATGTTCTTTTTAAGAATATCTGATACAATCTCAATCCATGGCATGTGAAGGCACATATTAAGAACTGTGTCAGAATTAGGAGGTTTTACTTTTCTTGTCTGAAAAAAATGTTACATAATCCCATCAGAAAACTCATCTGAAGTTATTGAGTTATAATGTGATGGAAAAATTTCAAGGAAACATAGAATACTAATTTGTGTGAATGCACTAGTATTGTTGTTCAAAGAAACAGTGCTTACGTTAGCGGTGAATTTTTGGAGGTTGACCTCATTTAGTGCAATCCCCTCACTCTGCTTTCCACCCCAGTAGCTGAGTGTGCCCCATGGACACAGGGAATAATGTTGATGATAACAACATAATAAAGTAAAATTACATCGTCTTCCAGGCATTATCCACAGTATGTGAACATTCTGTCCTTATTAGTGCTTTATATCTTGATAAAGGGTTTGTCTCAATGAGCCTGTAGCACTAACTGACTAGAATTGATTATATATATCACAGTTTAAATGGCTTTCATCTGACCCATTTTAAATTCATTGCTTTATAATTTCTTTATGATACATTGTAAGTAGGAGAGTGCAGAGGAGTCTCTTCTGTTATAATCTGATTTTTAAATAGCAAAGCATATTTTCCAAGTTAAGTTGCTTTTCTATATCAGGGGAAATTATTTTTATAAATATTGCATTGAGACAAATTAAATTTATTTCCTGGATTTTATAAGTAATTTATGTTCTTTTCACAGGAGTAATAATGACTAACGAAAGACATAATTGCCAAAAAAGACAACAAGTTAATGACATTTTTAAGAGCACTGCCTTTTAAAATTGCCTTCTGAGACCTTCAGAGTAGCTGCTTTACTGCATCTGTTGAGTATCTTCTCATGTCTAAAGTCAAGTGCAGGAATGCCTCTAATGTCATTCCCAGTACAATATGTGCCCTTTACTGCTTTGATGTTGTGTCCTTTGATTTTCTTGTGTGTCATAGAAGAAATCTCACAGTTATATGCATAGCTTGAAGTTTACATAATGGGCCCCAACTAGTATACCATCCCTTCTATCTTTTTTGTAGGAATTGGTAGATTCATTCAACCATTTAGAAAAAGAGAACTAGAAAACAAGTCTCCATGACTCAGACTCACATTTTTATTTATTTTCAAGTCTTAGAATTAGTTTTTGGTATAGTTATCATGAAAGACAACATCTCATAGTAGGTTTTTTGTTGTTGTTTTGTTTTGTTTTTTGTTTCTTTGGATTTTTTTTCTTATTTTTTTTTCTTTTTTGAGACTGAGTCCCTCTGTGAAGTCCTGTCTGTCCTGTAGCTCTCTGTGCAGACCAAGGTGGCCTTAGACTCACAGAGATCCTCCTGCATCTGTCTGTCTCTGCATCTCAAGTGCCAGCATTAAAGGAATACACCACTGTGCCAGGATTTTTCATATAGTCTAAAGATTAGAAATATACTTGGCAATTGCTTCCTTCTCAAAAATATATGTTTATTTCAAGTTTAAACTATGGGTTGATATTTTGTGAGTGGCAAAGTGATGCTCTTTTTAACTTATGAATACAATAAATGGTTCTTCTCCAACAGCTTCCTATGCTGACAAACAAAATGGCTCACACTGAGTGATCAGACGATGCTAAGAAACTGAACTGAAGAAGTATTGTATCTTGTCATAAAGAATGAGGCACTGTGTGGAGTTGGTTTCATTTTTTTGTAGAGTGCATGTGCGCATGCCGCACTTGAGGGCAAGTACCAGCAGAGGCCTGAAGGAGACTCTGGGTCTCTTGGAGTTGAAGATTCAGATGGCTGTGAGCCACTAAATGTGGGTCCTTTGAAGCAAATCCAGGTTTTTAGCAAACACAGCAAGTACTCCTGACTGCTGAGAAATCTCTCCAGAACCTTGTGTAGAGGTTTAAATATATGGCAGCATATCCACAACTCTACTGGATGTAAATACTATCTTAGGTAGAGCCAAAGTCATTGCTGACTTTTTAAAATTAAATTAATTTATTTAATTTACATCCTGGCTGCAGTTTCTCCTTCTTCTTCTTCTCCTCCCATTCCCTCCTCCAATCATCCCTTTGCCTGTCCCTCCCCACCTTCTAATCCACTCCTCCTCATGGGGGTGCTTACTATTTTTTTCTTAAGACATGATGAATCTTCTTGCATTCAGAGCCTAAACCAATGACAGGAGTTCCTATCCAGGAAGAAACTGTAAACTTTCTGAATTCCTCTGTCTCTTCTTCCTGTACTAAGGAAAACCATTCCTAAAAATGTAATTTTTAAAATTATTTTGTTAGATTTATTTATTCTATTTTCTGTGTATGAGAGTTTGCCTACCTGTATGTATGCATGTACAACCTGTTCACTTATGGATTCTGAGGCAGCCAGAGGAGGACTTCTCTGCGTGCCCTAGAACTAACTGTGAGTAACTATGTGGGTGTTGAGAATTTAATCCTCTGCAAGAGCAGCAGGTGCTATTAACCACTGAGCAACCTCTGCAGCCTCCTGAATATGCTTCCACTTCTGAATCATTTGAAATATGTCATGTTTGGTAATATTTTCAATCAAAATACTCAAAATGGGAATATATGTGAGATGGTTCAGAGGAGAGACATTCGCTCCTGAGCCTCCAGTTTGAACCGAGAACCTGCATGAAGGAAAGACAGAGCTGTTCTCTGACCTCCACACACGTCATGGCCCACCCTACACATGTGTGCATAAATATATAAACATACATAGATATGTGTGTGTGCTCCATGACATTAAACTTTATAAAATATATTTTAAAACATCAGAAACGGGACTTGCCATTTATTAACTTTTTATATAATAATTCAAGATTTTCATGGCAAATTTATAAAATAGTTTAGAGGTCTAATTATTTCAATTCATGAGGAAAATAACCTCATTTAAATGATAATCAATAGTGACATTTTCTTAGTGTCTGAAAATCAGCACTATAAAACTTACATAATTTTATGCTACTTTTAAAGAACATTCTGCATCCAATCCAGACATTAAATTTCGGTGTGGCCTGACCAAAACTTTATATCATTTTGTTTTTATTTCTCTCATTTTCTTTTTCTTTGTGATGATGTGTTAATGTTTGTGACAAAATGATGGACATAAATGAGAGTATGTGTATGAAATAACCCAGGCTCAGAAGGTTACAAGTTTCTTTCATGGTTCCGTGGACCCTCGAAGTGATGTGAATTCCAATTAAGATGTCTCATTGCATGAATTGTTAGATGTGATTTCTTACAAATTTCATGAACCCTTGCAGCTTCTCATTCATTGTTTACTTGAATTTCATAACACTGGAAAATCTATTACTATTCAACTCCTTTTAACATTTAGAGCAGAGATTGGTGGTGATAAAGCTATTAAACTATATTCTCTCTCTCTCTCTCTCTCTCTCTCTCTCTCTCTCTCTCTCTCTCTCTCTCCCCTCTCTCTCTCTCTCTCTCTATGTGTGTGTGTGTGTGTGCGTGTGTGTGTGCTGTAAGTGTGCATGTGTATGTGTGTGGGTGCATCTTCCTGTGCACCTCATCTAAGAGACCAGAGGAAGATGCCCAAGGTCATGTGTATCACTTTGCCTTACACCCTTGCGATAGGGTATCTCACTGATCCTGAGCTACACTGGTGTCTGCAAGGCTCAGTGATCCTCCTTTCTCTGACTCCTGGAATGCTGGGATACAGGCTTGTGTGGCCATGCCTGGATTTCAAGTGGCCTTGGGAATTCAGGCTCAGTTCCTCGTGCTTGTGCAGCAACTGCCCCCAACTGCCCATCCCCCAAACTACATGTTTTTATAAGACCTCTTATTGAACAATATTTATTTTCACACTTAAGTTTGTAACTGTCCTATGATTTCATGCCTTAAATATCATATAACTGTTGTTTAAAACAAAATTACTATATTTTATAATAACCAGAATACATTCTTGTCATGATATGACCTTAATCCTCCCAGAATCTCAATATACATTCCTATAAACTCCAATTTTATTTAACCCAAAATCATGCTTCTGGAGGACATAATAATAATTTTTAGAAATGACATTAGGCCTCCTACTTGTAAACATGCTATAGGTATAGACTAGGTATTTATTAATACCTGAGGCTTACACTTAAAACCCTAGACCACAAATAACATCACAGGGAATTTTTCACTGTGTTATTTTACTGCTAAAGATATTTATAGTTATTCTCAAATGTTTAAGGGAAGATGATTCTATATCTTCAAATTTATTGAAGCCATGCATGTGACTACAAGATTTTAAGATTATCTATCTATAGTAGGTGCAGTCCATAAATTTACTTGTTCTAGGCTTATACCACCGAGAAATGCTATATAATATCCTTTCAAACATGTGTTCTAGAGATAATCGTAACTTCTCTGTAATGCATTTTATAGAAATATTGGTTGCACACATGTACAACATCATCATCCAGGAGTTGAAAGAAATAGTGTAACCATTTCTATGAACATGTTATGTGCAAAACTGACACCTTTTAGGGAATAGCAATTGAATGTGACAAAGATAAGTCAATGATTTAAACTTTAAACTTGATGCCAAGTGCATTCTTTTACCAGGAAAAAAAAGCTACACAATCCATGCTACTTAGCATATGACTATTGCTCTGTAAATGCTTGTCTCTCTGTGACAGTTACCAGTGACCTCTGGAATTTGTGGGGTTTCCTCAGTATAGCTTGATTTTTTTTGTTTGTTTAAATTAAAGTTATATCAACTTTCTATTTTCAAGTTCAAATCTCATGGAAAGAAGGTCCTGTCATGCCATGTGTGTTACTGTTTGATGTGTCCTTGTGAATTGCCGTGATTTGGGTAAGAACAAAAGAAGCTCTGCATCAAGGGCAGAGCAGTTTCCAGCCACGTGTTGTGGCAGGAGCAAGGAACTGGTAGCATCAGTACCTGACAGCACCTTCCAGTGCTTAAGGGGAGTCTGTGTAAGACTCACAAAGACTTGGTTTAGAACACTGGGGTAAGGCTGTGTATGCACTACACATACATACCTTCCCTTAGAGAAATCCCTCAGGCATTCCTAGTGTTTTTCAGTGGAGCAGAGAGGAATCAGAAAACTAGATACACATGACACCAGGAGTACTGACCTTCTACTGCGTATGATCTGACCCATCATGACCCAAAGTCTGTGTGTATGAGAAGTTCATCTTTAAGAGAGATGTGGTGAACAGATAAGGAACTGGTTCTGACTGACAGAGTGAGATGGTTGGGTCTCTGTACTCCATAGCCCCATTCCCCTGAGATGTCACTAACACTAGTGGCTTTAGAACAAATCAAGCTAAATTGACTGAATCTCTTTAAGAAAAACTTGTCTGGCTCATGCAAGAGCTCACGTGTTTTGATGCAAGTGATATCTACATTTAGAGATCTTGCAGGGCGGAAGAGAAATCCTTCCCCAGGTGGCAATACTTCAAGCCTGTGAAGCTATAGAGAAAGAGGAAGCAGAAGAAGAGGGAGAGATATCATATCACCACACATCTTTAGAGGGTTGATCTAGAATAAAGAAAAAAATATGTAATATTTTAAAGTCATTGGTTTCTTTGTGTGCTAAATATGTGTTTATGTGTGTGCCTGTGTGCTATAGCAAGGTTGTTGGAACTTATGAAGTAGAAGAATACACTTGGCATTCTTCACTAAGTGATACCTTCTCAACTTAAGTGTTACCTGTTTAGAATGTAATTGTGGTATGTCAGTATCTGAATTGACCTTTTAGTCTCTAAATACAAACTCAGGTTGATGTTGAACTCTCTTTTATTTCTAGTTTTTTCCTTGAGTATTACATGTAAGCTTCCCATAGAATGATAAATGAATAAATTATACATGAATAAAGCATTTGCTCACCATTAATCATTCTAAAAATAGTGGCAGGCATTGTAGATGTTGTTTTGGGCAGAAGCCAGATTACACACGCTGGCACCTAAGACATAGCCTCCTAAATATTTCAGTGTATTGTCAATCATGACTTTTAAAAGCAAAATCTGTACTCATCTAACCTCCAAATAGTTTAGTGTCAGAAATGTCATTTAAAAACTTTTTATTATAAAGCTTGATACATTAGGGGTAAATCCATAACTTGTCATTATGAATGCTCATTATACACACTCATAGCCAATCTAGATATTCATTTTAAGGGAATAAGAAATAAGGAAATGATAAGTTTGCCCTGGAATATGATCACTAAAAGAAGAGAAGAATCTGTTTAAAAATGAATGATTATAATCCACTGAATTCAATTAGTATCTTCCATACAGACATGAGTGTGTGGAGCCATTCACAGCACCTTCAGCAACCCCACCATGGGCCTCTACCTCTAGCTGAGGAGCTATGGGCAGTTGGCTGCTGGATGGGTAGGGAGGGTCAGTTTTCTTCAGCTGGGTGGCACATGGTAGGTTGCCCATGCTTTTTGGGACAGTTCCATACAACCATGTGTGTACAGGAAATACTAATTGGACTTAGTGTGCTATTTTGATTAAAAGAAGATATGAAGTTGAATTGTAGAGGAAGGTAAGGGTCAGGAAGTAATTGGAGGTGGTAATGGAATGAATATGATCTAAATCAGAGTAGTCATCATTGTATTCATGTATTAAATTACCAAAGAATGAGTAAGACAATCTTAAGAAAACCATAAGCAACATCAAGATGTAAAAAATAGAATAAAAACTTCAAGTACTTGATGTTTTTTGAAAGGCCTGATATTAAGCATTTGCTTAGTCATAAATTTTTGGTAAAAGGCAGTACAGTCTTTTAATTTAGCACTTTTATTCAGCTTTCTCATAGTTTAAGCATGAGGCATCATTTCTGTGTTAAATGTGGAACAGTGAATCTCACTGGCATCTGACATCCTGTGTGTCATCGACTTTGATAAGCGAAGATGTTTGAAACAGCATGAAATATCTTAGCAACTACAAGTGGCCATGGAATTGTTTTGGAGTGCTGGTTTCTCAGATATACATTTCTTTTCCATGACTTTCTGGAACCCATACCAGGGTCAATTCTGTGCTACAACATGCTTTTATGTTTTGTTTTGGTTTTTAGAGAGAACTTTTTGTTTGACATTTTAATGTTATTAATTATAAAAAGCAAATATTCCATGGTATGTAAAAATGAGAAGGGACATAAATTTCAAAGTCCCTGAGTAGTTTTTTTTTTTTTTTTGGACACAGTCAATTTTATTTGTTCAAATTATCTGTAACTATCTTTCTGTTTTGTGAGCAGAGTTAAATTAGCTGCAACAGAAAGCTACAGTGGGTGCAATCTAAATAATTCACACCTAACCCTTCACAAAACTTTGTCTCAGCCCTGTTCCAGGTACCAGTGCATGGTCTGTGATACCAGCAGCTGGTCTCACATCCTCTGTCCCTACATTGCCTGTGCTCACTAGTGTGCTTCCCAAGTCTCCCTTGTGCAATGGCATAGAGGGTGTGAGAACAAAATGCAGCACACGATCAGGCCCTGGCTCTTACGTTTTCTGATAATCTCTCTTTCTGCTTCCTTACATCTTGACATTTTATTCTCTCTCTCTCTCTCTCTCTCTCTCTCTCTCTCTCTCTCTCTCTCTCTCTCTCTCTTTCTCTCTCTCTGAGTGTCTCTGTCTTTCTCTCTCTGTCTCTGTCTGTCAGTCTCTCTGTGTGTTTCTCTTTTTTTCTGCGTGTGTTTGTCTCTCTTTCCCTCTGTGTGTGTGCCTGTCTATCTCTCTCTGTTTCTATCTCTCTGTGTCAATCTCTGTGTGTGTGTGTCTGTCTGTCTGCCTCTCTCTGTTTTTCTCTGTGTGTATGTGTATGTATGTGTATATGTGTACACTCACGCAGGCACACAGTTGTGTTTCTAAGGAGATGTGTGTTAGAAGATGGGAAGAGGGATGGGGACATCAGTCTATTTACACTGATGTGAAAAATCTGCCTTTGAACCATATTTCATTCAGGATCTTTTAAGTACTCTGCTTGTAACCAAGCTTAGGACCCCATGTCAGTTGTCTCTCTAGAAACTATTCTGAGCAAGTATACTTAAAGAAAGAAAGACAGGAGAAGAAAGAGGAAAAGGAAGAGGGAAGAGGAGGAAAAGAGGGACAGAGAGAACAGAAATAAGTGAAGAGAGAACAGCAACTATCAATCAGTTTATCCTTTTAGTAAACTATTCCTTTCTTCTGTATCTACCATTCTTCAGACTTTGCAACCCCTCTCCCCTCCCCCACAACACACCTTTCTGTCGAATCCTGTCATGTGACTTTAGTCAGGACACACCCATCTCTATCACTTTTGCCACACCTGCTCTTTGGTAGTAGATGTCCTTTTGTACTTTGGAGGTCAGAGTTAGGTCCTCTTATCTATTTGTTGAGTCTGTCCCCATACCTATCACCCTTAATCCTATCACTTTGTTGAGTCTGTCCCCATACCTATCATCTCATCATGTTTTCCTACAAATGATGTATCCCTTATCATACTCGACAATCTCTCAGCCATTCTAGGGTCCACATCAGACTGAAAGGGTTTCTTTTAACCACTGCTGTGATATTTTTTTTAATTTTTTTTTGCTTTTAGATATTCCACACAGAGTGATCACAACTCATTTCCTATCCAGGTTTACTGAGCATGGCAGGGATTAGTCAGAATATTGACAAAGCTGTGGCATTTTTTAAATAAGTTTACTAAAGCCTAAAAGTTAGAAGGCAATAATACACCTTCGAGGATATTGCACACGACAAGTTGAACAGCTTACCATTTTACTTTTACTGTCTGTAAGGATCACTACATTCAGAGAGAGCTACAGGGAAAGCATTGTCCTATTTTCTTGTTTTCATTCAGCTCAGTCCACCTATCAATCTCTTTACTCTTTCTTCTTCTGTGTTTACAGTCATCTGGATTCTTTGGATGACTAAATTCAGAACCTGAGTGTGATGATACATTGTGTACCCCAATATATTGTGTACCCTAATAAACTTATCTGGGGATCAGAGGACACAGCCAGCCACTAAATTAGAAAATTTAGTATAGCGTAGACCAGAAAGTCTTCTGTGATAGCATCTACTAGAAATAAAAAGGAAACTATCCCCATGACACTGTGACAACATGGCTGGCTAAGACATTTGAACAATAGAACACTGACAGACATGCTGGTGTGTAGGGAGGAATGCTTGTGGAGTTCCACCACCAGCAAAAAAAAAAAAAACTGCAAGTGATAAGGATTGAGGGAGGGATCTTCTCCAGGGATGGGATGTCTAACTATTTATCCAGTACCAAACAGTCAACCCTGAAAACATATACATACAAGCAAATCTAATCAGACTCAGCAGGTTCTAGTTATATGTTCATGCATATATATGTGACAATAACAAAGAAAAAAAGAAGCTATGCATTGCAGAGGGAGTTGGGGCGTGGGAGGTGGGTTAAGGGAAAAAAGAATTTTAATTCTAAAAACTTAGCCATTTTAATTTTATGTATGTATATATATATATATATATATATATATATATATATATATGTAAAATAACATTTGCTTCAAGTAGCATACAGAGAAAATGCACAGAATGATAGAGTACTAGAACATGAATATCTAATTTATAATAAGATTAAAAATTTGTGGGGAATGAAGCATATATGATGAAACTTGTAAAATACTTCATACCAATTCAAAGAAATTTAAAAAACCGAAAAAACACTCCTAGCATTTGCTAGGAGACACAAATCTTAAACATGTGAAGAGATCTTACATACATCAATATCTGAAATAACCCATCTGTGTTCATGAAAATTGTCTTCATTCTAAATGAATGAATAGGTGGTTTATATTCATGAGAAAATATGCACAATTATGCTGACAAGTAATTGGGAATCCAACAACATCACACTATTTTCCACAAGTTACATGATTATACATAAAATTAATTATAAAACTTGTACTGGTGTAAGAAGTTGTGGCCAAAACACTGTTGACTTGGATACATGACCTGCAATACACATGAGGTAAGTAGGAAACATTACCTTAACTTCCATATTTCAATGACAAATTTCCACAAAACAGTATATAAATTTTTTTATGTTCCAAGAAACATAGCAGCTAGGTGGCAGTGGTGCACACCTTTAATCCCAGCACTTGGGAGGCAGAGACAGGAAGATCTTTTTGAGTTCGAGGCCAGTCTGGTCTACAGAGCAAGATCCAGGACAGACAACAAAACAACACCAAGAAACTCTGTCTCGAAAAAAAAAAAAAAAAAAAAAAAAAAAGAAAGAAAAAAAGAAACATAGCAAAGATATGGCTGTGCATGGGCACAAAAGTATAAATCCAAAGCATTATTTGCCACATTCATGATAATACACACACACACACACACACACACACACACACACACACGTGTGTGTATATATATACATATATATGTATATATATATATACATATATATACATACACACACACACACACACACACACACACATATATATATATATAAATCTAGGCCTCTATAAGCATAGTGTCAGATGCATAAATGGTGTACACTACTGTGAGGATATTTAGAATAAAATCAAATGAAATATGCACAAGTAAAGTCATGTATGCCTTTGTGTTTGGGTGTGGGTATTTATTTATAAAGGCTAAATAAGAAGTTCCGAAGGCGACTTCAGAATCTGGTCAGTGAGGTACTCTGAGACGCATAACAGAAGCATAATATTTATTACTGTATAATCACTCATTTGTTTGGAACATTAATTTATAGTTGCTAAGCCAAACAACATTTGATAATAATTGTATGATAATAACAATTATCATACAGTAGCTCAGTCTAAATGGCAATGCTACACATGCTTGTTTTAAATTTCTTCAGATTAACAAGCAGTCCAGTGATTTTCTCTTCAGTGTCAAAGCAAGTAACTGGAAAATACTGAAATACCTTCCTTAATTAAAATATATTTAAGTAATTTTATTCAGCAAATTGTCTGTTAAAATAATTTTAAATACTTGTCATTTTATTAACATTAATATGTAAAATCATTGAAGAGTACCCAAATATGTTTAATGTAATTAATCATTCTCAAAAATCATAAAAGTGTTTTAAAGAAATGGTAGCTTGCCTCATGATAGAAATATATGAAGATATGAAGGTTTATATTAAGGAATACTGTAAAATAAGGTATTTCCAAATTAGGGGCAGCTAAGGAACTTCTGCTGCATGGACATCATGACTTGTGTAATGGATTCCATTTCCTCCTCCATATTGGCTTCTGGAAGGGTGAAAGTCAACTTTGTGGCCCACTCATAGCAAATGTGAAAGGTTTTTAAGAATTGATTTTTGTATTAGTCTCATTTTGGGATCCATTTTATGAGTCCCTAACTTTATATTCCTTTTCTCTCCCTTCCACTTCTATTCTAGGACATCTTAATGCATTTTATGTATCTACTCTTTCAAGAAATATTTATTGATCTTCTACTAATGGGCCACGAACTGGGACGGGCATTCTACTCGGAGCAGAATGTATTACAAATTGCATGACCTTGCCCATAGGAAATACACTGGATGCAGGCTTCATTTAGAATGCAATATGCTAATTAATTATCCAGTAAAAGTGATCATGGTGGTCAGGATGGTAAATCCATATCTAAAATATGTGTTTCCTCTAGCAAAGAAGCACCACATACTCTCTCCAAGGGTAGAAACATTCTAACATGATAAAATCTGCCACCTCAAGAGTATAATGCTATGTAAGACTCTTCTAGATTGTTCTCTCCTGACAGAGAAGCACTCAGCCTCAGCCATTGACATACAGCTTTAGAGACAGGAAGTCCATTTAGTGATAGGAATGCTTAGCATTCACTTCAACCATTCTGTCAACTTTATCCATAAATTCACTGTAAAACCTAGAGGACAGATATTAACTCATAGCTCAAGACAGACCTATTCCACCCACCTAGGATAAACCCCATCTGCAACAGAGCTTCTGGTAAGTTTTAAAATGAGCAGAAATGTATGTGCTTGTGGACTACGAATTCCTCTTAGCCAGAAATCCCATTTCCATGCCTGTTCCAATCCTTCTCCGTCTAATCGGAACTTCAGGTGCTACCTACAACAATGGCAACCCTTACCTCTGACCATATTTTGTGCCAGGGAAAGGGGATACCAGAAGTTATAATGGGACATTCATTCATTCATTGGGAAGGCTTCTGTTATTACTATTTGATAAGATCAACCCTAAGTTGACCCTCAGTGAATTTCAACCTCCTCAATTCCCATTTGTTTTAGTCAAGAAGTGATTTGCCTCTGAATAATAAACCAGGGCAGGAGGGATGAGATGACCCTAGCACAATGCATTATGTATGGGAGACAGTACTTCAGAGGCTTAGTATGACTACTTTTTGTACATCAAGGTAAGAAGAGGCTGCGATAATATGAATACCCCACAGGAAGTGTCATGTGTCTAGGGCTAAGCCCTCAAGAAACAACTATAAGGAACTGAATTCTATCAATGGCGTGGAGAACTGCAATTGTCTTATCTTGGATTCATGTGGGAAGGCATGAACTGAAACCTCAGTCACAACCTATACATATCTAGGCAGAAGACCCACTAGGGCCAGGCTCTGACTCCTAGCCCATAGGAACTAACATGAATGAGTGTTCTCTTCAAATCTGTGTTGGAATTTGCTACAGAGTGATAGAAAAGCAAAGTGTTACTGCTCAGGAATTCTGTAATAATTCTTCCGTGGAATACTTTAATAAGCTTGCCCATCTTGAAGTGCCATATACAAGCCTGGTCCTGCTTTGACTTTCTTTACTTCATCCCATGATGACACTGGTTGTGTGTAAAGAGACAGATTGCCTTCCAGCAGATGCCTCCTTCCTTCAGAAATGTCTTGGCTAACTCTGCATCTTCACTTCCACTTGAGAGAAATGTCTGTGGCTTAGAAGATTATGACAAACCTACTTCTAAGCAGCCAGCCCTGGTTGCAGAACTACCTAGAACCCAACTGACTCAAGCATCTCATCCTTCCCAGGTTTTATCCATGAAAATGATTAGTTTATTGTCTGTTGTTCTTCCACTGGGTTCATTACAGTTCCATTTGAGATACCCCCTCTGCTTCTCTCTATTGTCTTCAAATTCCTTTTTGCTGACCGATTTTAGCATTCAAATTGTCACAAAAAAGCAAAAGAAAAACATAATTGGGAAAATTTAAGATCTAACTCTAAAGCCCAATGCAGAAAACAAACACAAATGCCTGAAACAGTAAAATCATTTTCTGTACACACTATGCTCATATTTTCTGTGATGGCAATGAGCACAAAACCATAAATGAACTGTTCATTTTTCTCCCCCTTCTCTCTTCAGCCATCAGTAGCAAATCTGGCTGACAAGAGTTAGTTCAGTTTTATCTAGAGCAGCTACTTGTAGTGAAACTGGAACCTCTCTATACACGCCAGGCCCAGGTATATAGTTATCCAGTAGTTTTTTGAAAGTGGATTGCTAACTTCCTCACTACCGGATGTCCTTACACCTTCAGATCCTCTAATGACTGACCTAGGCTTATTGCAGAAGCTGCCTTCATGTGAACTATTACCAAAAATATCAGAAATGCCGTTACTTTGTTCTAGCAGATAATGTCCAAAGCCTTTTAAGGTTAAGTGATATTTTTTTGCATCAAACATTCCTATCTTCTAAGTAGAAAATCTCTATCTGTATTTCCCTAACATCAACAGTCCACAGAATGACAAGGTCTGAAGTGTGGATTGTAAAGATAAAAGTATAATATGACTGAAAAATAAAAACAGCTTTAGAAAGGGAAAAATGACTTTGAAAAGTCAAGAATGAGGGGGAAAAAGCAGCATTGAAACATTAGATAGGCCTGACAGAACACTAAATGCTGTTTGGGAAATACCAATGGATTACTTAGATTGCTGAAAATTAATCAACTGAAGAATCACATTTGGAAGGGGTGAACTAGTTATATTTTTCTCTCATTTGGATATCAAGTGTATGAAACTAGCATTGGCAAATTCTCTCAATAGAATGAATTCCAAAATGAGAGCTCTAGAGAAGACAAAGTAAGTCCTTGTGGAGATCCCTACTGAGAGTATAGTATTGAGATGACTCACACTGTCCCCACATGCAATGGAAAGACAACTAAAGGCAATTCTGGGCTCTTGAGGGGGAAATGTCCTACATTTGCCTACAGTTGATGGCAACAAAAACCTTCCATAGCTTCTCTGACATTTCTAGGAGATAAAATCTCACCAAAAACGTCCTATTCTTCTGGTTCTTACAATCTTTCTATCCCCTTTCTCTCTATAACTCCTAAGCTTTAGATGTAGGAGTTGTGTTGTAGATATATCAGTTGGGCCTTGGCAACATATGATCACAAGATATCTGTATTATGATTAGCTATATTTTCTGTAATAGTCTCTATTTATTGCAAAGAGATGTTTCTTTGAAGAGAAGTGAGCTCTATACTTACTTGTGAGTGTAAGGGTAAATATTAAGAATGTAGTTAGGAATTATACAGGTTTAGTAAAGTGGTAGGTACAGGTTCTCATTAAAGGTTCATAATTTCACTAGCCCCAGGTAGTTCAACAGATTTCCAGGTCCAGGCATGATTTTCCTCTTGTTGAGTGGGTCTTGAGTCTGATTGAAGATCTATTTGGTCATTACTAACATGTGAATGCTTGTGTGGTATATTTAAGCATATTTTCCATGCTGGCCATTAATGCAGTTCAAAGGAATCATATCTATGTGAGATTATTGTGGCTTCCCTCTCTTGGTAGCTTATGTAGGACCACTTTCTGGTACCATGAAAGTTAGTCTTCAGGGAAGAATCTTCAGTTCAAGCTTAGATCCTTCAGGTCCTGGGTTTGTCTAAAGTACACAGTGTTTTCAGAAATATAGACATACTTTAGCCTCTGGAATTTGTGTGTGTGTGTGTGTGTGTGTGTGTGTGTATGTGTGAACAATTAAGGGAATATAGACCATGACCTTGAGAAACAGCAATGGGGTTACAGGGGATGAATTTCAGGGAGGAAAGAGAAAGGGAAAAACAATGTGCTTATATTTTAAATTTTAAAAAAATCTTCCCTATCTTGAGGGTTATTTGGAGTCAGGGAGGATATCCCATAATGCTTTCCTTCTCTGCATTGCTTCGTCTTAAAATAAAGCTTATTTTTAATAATAAAGTCTGAGAGAACTTAAGAAGAGAGAAGAGATTATAAATGTAGCTAAGAGCACCTTTCTCGTTCCTGTCACTCATGGTGGGCCTAGTTTATTGATAAAAATTTAAAGTTAATTTTGTTATAATATATTTATATATATATATATATATATATATATATATATATATATATATATATATATATATTTCCACTCTCCTTTAAGGTATTATGCTTATGTAACTCATTTAAATTGTAACTTATAATTAAAAAATACAGATTAATAATTAGTCTTCTAAGATAGTCAAATTTATAGCCATGTTAAGTGTTCTATGTATACATAGATATAATTCAACTAGGTCAGTAATCTTCAAACACTTCAAAGACCTACAGAATATGCCATTTAAAATGTTTTAAAAACTTAGACTTCAAAGAAAACGATGGGTGTCGAAGACACTCCATATGGAGTTTATCTTCTTCTTGGCAAAAATAGCCATTTTGGACAAGAAACTGTTCTTGACTGGACTGCTTGACAAATGTTGTATTGACTGGACATGCAGGACCCATAGGAAGGTGACCACTGAACTTGGCAAGGCAAGATGGTCCTTTATGTTCCTGCTTTGCAGAGGAAACTGCCAGACATTCTACAGGACACAGAGAGAAGTGAATGAGAGGCTTGTGGGATGAAGATAGAAGCCCCAACGTTGCAGGAGGACTTTGGATGACTGTCCAGGCAGCCCACTGTCTCTGTCATTCTAGATTTTTGGAAGTTGCTTACAGTGCTCTTCTTGTTTACTTAGGTAATATTGTATCCTTCTGATGTCTTTGATGTAAAGACCAGATAATTTTAATTTTCCTTGGTTATGATAAAAGATAAATTAGATATAAAACTTTAGACTCATAAATATAGGATAGACAGAATATTTTCTTTAATTTTGCCAAATACAAATAGACTAGATATTATAACTGTAATTCTTGCTGGATAACTGTTTGTTATATATAATTTTACTATGTTAAAGTTAAAACTTTCCCTTTTAATTAAACAGAAAAGGGGAAATGCTGTGGAATAATGCTTTTGTACACTGGTTTAATAAAATACTGATTGGCCAGTAGCCAGGCAGGAAGTATAGGCAGGATAAGCGAACAAGGAGAATTCTGGGAAGAGGAAGGCTGAGTCGGGAGATACCAGCCTACCATTAGGGAGCAGCATGTAATGGCACATAGATAAAACCATGGAAAATGTGGTGACATATAGATTAACAGAAATGGGCTGAGTTTAAGTGTAAGAACTAGTCAGTAGTAAGTTTGAGCTAATGGCCAAGAAGTTTTAATTTAATTTAATTTAATTTAAGCCTCTGTGTGTTTAATTAGGATCTGAGTGGCTGTAGGACCGCAGTGTTTCAGGAGCCGGGTGGGACCAGGAAAACTTCAGCTACACTCTATCCTAAAACTGCAACTCTCTTTCTTAAAGAGTAGGGTATTTGTAGGAGGCAGAACTGTGTACTGGACTTTTAGATGAAAAAAACTTAGTCTAAATGGCCATTCTTTTGCTGAATATTATCTAACAAAACCAAAGTTCATGCTGTAGTTTGAGACAATTTAGAGTTTAATATATTGTTGCAATTTATATAAATAAGATACTACAAGGGGAGTTCTAGACCATCCTGATCTACATGACAAGTTGCAGGCCAAGCAAGGATACATACTGAGTTCCTGTCTCAAAAAAAAAAGGTTAAAAAAAAAAACTTTTAAAATTAAACTAGGAAGGAAAAATGAAATGTCAGAAAGTACTTGTTCTAGCTAGTTTTATGTTAACTTGACACAGAGGGGAGTAAGCCTCAATTGAGAAAATACCTCCATAAAATCCAGTTATAGGCAAGCCTACAAAATGTTTTTTTAACTAGTGATTGATGGGAGAGGGCCCAGCCCATTATGAGTGGTGCCATCCCTGGGCTGGTGGTCTTGGGTTCTATTATAAAGCAGGCTGAACAAGCCATGGGGAGCAACCTAGTAAGTGTTACACTTTCAGAGCCTCTACATTTTCTTCTGCCTCCAGGTTCTGCCTTTCTTGAGTTCCTTCCCTTACTGCTTTTAATGATGAACTCTTATATGGAATTGTGAGTGAAATAAACCTTTTTTCTCCTCAAGATGCTTTTTGTCATGGTGTTCATCAGAACAATAATTACTTTAACTAAAGCAGTACTTAATTTAAAAAAAAAAGAATGGAAAAGCTAGGATACATTTGCTAAGTGTCCTCAGAGAGATTCAATAAGGATAGGGAACAAATTGAATGTGTGCGATTTCCTGGAAACCACAGCTGTGAGGACAAAATGAAAACTTCAATGATCAGAATAATTAATAACATGAAGTAACTAAAGTTCAGGCTGGAGCTCTGTATCCTGATACTCTGAAGATAAAAACAAGGAGGTACATTATTGCGAAGTTTTTTTTTTTTTTTACAATGAAGAGTATGAAGATTTGAGAACATAAAAGGGACTATAGGAGGTATAAATTAGGTTGGTAGCTTCTGTATGTCTAAGTATCATGTAACCATTTCCTTGGAACTGAAGCACTCCCTCCTTCAGGGGAGAGATTTCTTAATAAGACATTGAAAATTAATGCAACTGAAGATGCTTTCTTTTTTCCATTGTGCACTTTTGGCTTCTTTGTCAAAAATTATTTGTTCATAGGTGTGCGGATTAATATCAGGGTCTTCAATTCGATTCCATTGGTCCACAAATAGCCAAACAAACGGAAACACATGAAATATGAACCAATGGCTGAGGGGTCACCAACTGGATCAGGCCCTCTGAGTGGGTGAGACAGTTGATTGGCCTGATCTGTTTGGGAGGCATCCAGGCAGTGGGACCGGGTCCTGTGCTCATTGCATGAGTTGGCTGTTTGAAACCTGGGGCCTATGCAGGGTCCCTTGGCTCAGCATGGGAGGAGGGGACTGGACCTACCTGGACTGAGTCCACCAGGTTGATCTCAGTCTGTGGGGAAGGCTTTGCCCTGGAGGAGATTGGAATGGGGGGCGGGCTGGGGGGAAGGTGAGGGGGGCGGGAGGGGGGAGAACAAGGGAATCTGTGGCTGATATGTAGAACTGAATTGTATTGCAAAATAAAAATTAAAAAAAAAAAAAAGAAAATTAATGCAACTGGAGGTCACAGGAATCTCAGAAATATTCACAAGGCTGGACCCTAATGCTGTAAAAGCAGGAAATAGTTACTAGGACAGGAAACTGTTGAGTGAACCTGACAGCGAGTTGTACAAGAATCTCTGAATTAGTTGCCCTCAATGATGAGCTCAGACTGTGTTGATGTAACTGCCTTTGAGTCATCCATGCTTCAGTGAATAGCCCTATAGAACTGTTCTTCTGTCATTGTCCTATCTGTATTGAATAGGCAATTGTTCATGTGTCCTGAAGGAAAGTCACCATTAAGAAAAAATAAAAATGAGAACTAGCATAAAAATTAAAATAATGATGGAGAAACAGTAGAGAAGATAATTTAAAAAAAACCAAATGACTCATTTTTATTGAAGTCCCCATCTGAGACTATAAATGATTATGAAACCTATGTCCTGGGTAAACTGAGAGGGGGGTAGAAGGGATGGAATGTGTGGTTGTATTGTGTTCCCCAAAATATTGTGCATGCTAATAAACTTATCTGGGGTCACAGAACAGAACAGCCACAATATTAAACATAGAGGATAGGCAGTGGTAGCACACGCCTTTAATCCTAGCATTCCAGAGGCAGTGATCCTCCTGGATCTCTGTGTATTCAAGGATACAGCCAAGCATGGTGACTCACACCTTTAATCCCAGAAAGTGAGCCTTTAATCCCAGGGAGTGATGGCAGAAAGCAGAAAGGTATATAAGGCATGAACACCAGAAACTAGAAGCTTTCAGGCTTTGGAGAAGCAGATCAGTTGAGACCCATTTGGATGAGGACACAGAGGCTTCCAGTCTGAGGAAACAGGATCAGCTGAGGAACTGGCAAGGTGAGGTAGCTGTAGCTTTTTCTGCTTCTCTGATCTTCCAGCATTCACCCCAATAACTGGCTTCAGGTTTGATTTTATTAATAAGACCTGTTAAGATTCATGCTACACCCGAGCTAATGGGAGCTCAGGGATTCTGGACTGACAGCTGGGGAACCTGCATGGGACAGAACTAGGCCCTCTGAATGTGGGTGACAGTTGTGTGGCTTGATCTGTTTGTGAGGCCCCTGGCAATGGGACCAGGACTTTTACCAGGTGCATGCACTAGTTTTTTGGAGCCCATTCCCCATGGTGGGATAACTTGCTCAGCCTTGATGCAGGGGGGAGGGGCTAGGCTCTGCCTCAACTTGGTATGCCAGACTTTGTTGACTACCCAAGGGAGGACTTACCCCCTCTGAAGTGTGGATGGGGTGTAGAATCTGGGGGAGATGTGGAGGAAGAAGGGGAAGGAGGTGGAACTGGGGTTGGTATGTAAAATGAAAAAAAAATTTAAAAATCATGTCCAAAATTCCTCATGGCTCTATCTCATTAAATTGCTGAGAAACAAACATTACTTATCAGACATACAGAAATTTAAATAACTCAAAATTTGGGGAAAATAATTTAATAGGAGGAATAACTGAGTTGTTAGTGTGCTAGGGCTAAAGGGTTGGCTTGGTGGTTAAGAACACCTGATACTCTTGCTAAGGACCTGAGATGGGTTCCCAGCACCCACAGTAGGAAGCTCAGAACCTCTTGTAGCTCCAGTTGCAGGTAATCTAATACTTCTGGTTTCTGTGATCACTTGCATTCATTAATACGCACACACATACACATGCATACACAATTACACATTCACATTTTAAAATAAGAAAATTAATTTTTGAAGAAACACTGAGCTGTTAGTTTTCCTACAAAAATGTTACTTGTATAACTATATTATAATATAAGCCAGGTATGGTGGTACACACTTTAACCCCAGCACTCAGGAAGCAGAGACAAGCATATCAGCGTGAGTTCAAGGTCAACCTGGCTTACCAAGTCAGTCTCACATAACCAGGGCTACATAGTAATGCAGGACATTTGGTCATTTTTTCATTGAAATGCTTTGCGTAGTTCCCTTATCTAGATATTATACTAACTGTATGTAATAAGCAGAAAATAGCAATTGACAGAGGCCTATTTTAAAAACTGTGTGCCAGGAATACAGGGGTAAAACTCACCATATTCTGAAAGGATGAAAATTTCCTGAAGTTTTGAAAACCCAATCATATACACACAGTTGTTAGACTGCCTGATCACATTTTACCATAAGCTCAAACTCCCTTTCTCAAGCTTTTGGGCAGAAGCTGTTGGTACATTAGCTAGACTGGTGAGCGATTTTGATTTATCTAATTATAATCTTAAAAAAATGTTCTAAGAAGTTGGAAAGATTTGAGAAAACTCTACTTCAGGCTAATTTAGGGAATAGCGGTATAAACCAGTGGCTGCGGGACCTCGGTGCTGGGCTGAACAAAAGAAAACTTTCTGACTACAATAAGCTCTCCATAGCTTCACAGTATTCAGTGGGAATTATAAAGCCCTTTGCTCTCTATGCCAGAATGTTGACTGGGTTGATCTTGTGCAGCTCTAGTCTAGGCAACCACAGCCAGTATGAGTTCATAAAATCAGTGATCTTGTCATGTTCAGTAGACACCATTTTTCTCTGTTCCTCTCTGATCTTTGGCTCTGACAATCTTTCCATTCCTTTCTTCTGTATTAGTCTCTGAGCCTTGCTGTAGGAGTGTGATACAGATTCTCTGTTAGTAGCTGAGCACTACTTAATTCCTTGTTCTTTGCACTTCAACCAAATGTGAATTTCTGAGTTAAGCATCATCCGCAGCACAGAAAACACAAAATAAAACAAAAGCAAAAACAAATTTAAAAATAATCAAACAGAAACAGTGCTTTGGCTGAGGTCTGAGAGATACACTATTCTTAGTTCAAGATGGGTTGGCCCCATGGGTAAGCAACCACTGCTGGAGTTGTTGGAAGATGTGGAGCACCCTGATTATCTGTAGCATTACAGGATTAATTCTAGTCTTCACCTGGAGTCTACAGCTTTGTCTAGGCTGCTGCAAGATAAGGAATTCCCAAAGTGTTAAGGGGCCTTCATCTTTGAATTATTCAAGTTGATATATACTTCACTAGAATTAGTACTCCAAACCATGTGTCTTGCAACCTGCTAATCTGGGAAAGCACCCAGAACAAGAGATGCTACAAATGAATCCATGTTGCCTTGCAACTGACTCTGTACTATATGTCCTGAAGACCCAAGAGTGTAATAAAATGTCATTGGTCAGCAGGGATGCAGTTGGGAAGCTTCTTTTCTCTAAGTGAAACATTGCCCATTCCCTGAGGAATTTTAACAAATTTGATGAAACATCTGGAAATACTTTATCCTTTAGAGAAACTTACTCTGCTGTTGAGACTTAAGGAACATGCTTAACACTAACTTACCATGTGTCCTGTGCCACTTGTCATGAGAGGCTTGCTTTTGGTTTACTGATTTACTCAAGTGAACTAAGAAGCACTCCATCACCAAAAAAATAAATAAATAAATAAATAAATAAAATTAAAAAATAAAAAAGCCGGGCGGTGGTGGCACACGCCTTTAATCCCAGCACTCGGGAGGCAGAGCCAGGCGGATCTCTGTGAGTTCGAGGCCAGCCTGGGCTACCAAGTGAGTTCCAGGAAAGGCGCAAAGCTACACAAAGAAACTCTGTCTCGAAAAACCAAAAAAAAAAAAAATGTGGTATGCACGAAAGAGAAGGAAATCATGTCTCATCATAAAATAGGTAGTACAGGAAGTGACCCAGATGCCCACTGGCTTCTCCGGCTAAATTGCATTATCTTTCACATCACTGTATCAAACATCAAATAAGATTCCTTTTGATAAAATAATTGAGCAAGGAACATTCTGGGCATGCATCACAGGTGATTCTGAATGATAAGCAAGCACCACATGGACTAGGAAGTCTCATATTGAAATAGCCTAGATGTGCAATCAGAAAGTCCTTCTGGGAAAAACTATGAGAAAGGTATGGTTTTCCTTGCCTTGAAAGAGAGATGGCCAGTGGTGATGGACAGAAATGGCCACAGACATGGTTTGTGGCTAATAAAGTGAATAGATTTGAAAGATTTTAAATCAACCAGAATCAAGAAATATAGGACTATAATCAGGAAGTATTACCACACCATGCTCATTTCATCAAGAGCATCTATAAAATGACAATAGCAATTGTTGATAATGATATGGAACAGTGGGAAATCCAGTTCCTTGTGACTGAGAACACACACACACACACACACACACACACACACACACACACACACACAGAGTCACTGAAAGAGACCTTAATGACAAAAGATGGAGCAACTAGAGCACAAAACTAATAGTATAAATATTTATGAGAATATACTATTGAACATATAATAGAATGAATGATTAAATTTAAAAAGAGAGATAATGATCACAGAATCTATCTTAGTTATCCTTCCTGTTGTTGTGATAAAATACGCTGATAAAAAGCCATTTATTGATGGAATAGTACTTGTGGGACATTGGAGATAAGGTTATATATGTACACAAATATGTAGAACTGAAGTCCCAAGCAAGATCGCAAATGGTCTTCAGTTTTAAAGGTTTGACTTGCTCCAGTGGAAAGGAACCATAATTAGATGACGTGCACACTGAAGACAAGCATACAGTGAGTGAGGGAAGAAGGCAGCACATGCTTTGTTCCAGTTGACCACATAATCCCTTGCAGCAGGAAGTAACAATTATATTTTTCATTTGTCCATGAACGTGTATAGTAACTAAGATTTTCTTTCCATTTGTCACTGGACTCCCCTTTCAACATTTTGTTTGTCAATAGCAATTAACACTATATATCAGAAAATCAGTTATTTGTGTCAAACAAGGTGTGAAAACAAACAGGACAAACATGAATCTCACCAAAGGCCAAAAAGGAAACCTTGTCTTCCATTATCCCTGAGGCTACTTGGACATTGTCAGGTGGAAGTGTCATTGCTACTGTGGTTGTTTGGAAATCAAGTTTGAATTAAGGAGTTGTGATAGTTTTGAACTTGGCAAATGGTGTACTACAGTGCTTGTTACTTGGTGAAGATATCAACTGAATATTTCAGAGTACCCCTTCACATAAGCCTCCAGTTCACATGAGACACAGAAAGACACTTATCTGGACTAGCAGACAGAGGAGAAGCAGTGCATTCTCAAAGGTTGCAAGCACACTGCCATGGGTCTTCTGACTTACCTCTTGATGGAGGAATGCCCCATTACAGCTTACCCAATGCCCCCTGTACTTGACATCATTACTAACTCACAGGCAAGTTGTATTCATTTCTGACACAAATGATCCTACTTTTTCAGAACTATATACCACCAGAGCAAGTGGCAATATAGACCTGGGTATGCCACTATAGGCATTATTAATGATTGTGTGTTTCAAACTTTTGCTTTACCCCATTTTATATTCATTTTCTTTCTCCAGATGAATGTTTTATGGCTTGAATGAAGCTCCCAAAACTGCAAAAACTTAAATGTGACTCTGGTTTTAGAGTTTCTCTGACTGAACCTGACCTGTTAACAAAATAATTGAATCACTAAATGTAGTGATATATTGTGTATCCTAATAAAATTTGCCTGAAGATCAGAGAGACAAAGGAACAAGCCACCTCTTACCTCTAAGGCCCCTTCACCCTAAAAAGCTTCTAGTTCCTGTCTCCTCATGCCTTATATATCTTTTCCCACCCAGTCATCATTTCCTGGGATTAAAGGCATGTGTGCTTCCCAAGTACTGGGATGATTAAAGGTGTGTGCCACCAGTGTCTGGCTCTGTTTCTTTCCTAAACTGAGTCAATCTCATGTAGTCCAGGGTGGCTTTGAACTTACAGAGATCCAGACAGATCTCTGCTGCCCAAGTGCTAGGATTAAAGGCGTGTGCTACCACTGCCTGGCTTCTATGTTTAATCTAGTGGCTTGTTCTGTTCTCTGATCTTCAGGCAACATTTATTAGGGTACACAATATGTCACCACAACTAAATGAGTCAAAATTTTAATAATCTTTTCAAATGCTTTTAGTGATACAATATGTTTAGGTGGTACCTGCTAATTTCAGAAATACTTAGGATGCCCTTCACTTATGATATTTTTAGACTGTACACAAAAAATTGAGGGCTATGTATAATAAACTATGAGTTCTACTCCTTCCAATATTAGTAAAATCTTCATGCATATAAACATAGCTAAGTTTTCCTGTATCCCTTATATTTATGTTTTTAATCATATTCTATTTTATTTTAATTACATATCAGTAAATAGTTTTTGTTCATGTTTACAAAAACAGTAATTATATGAATTAAAATAAAAAATAAAGTTATTTCTGTATGTATACTATGTCTTGATGTGCATTTATATGCCTAATGAAATAAATTTAAAAGGATACTAGATGTGGAACAAGGATGACTGGACTGCTACTCACATCACCAGGCAGGCTACCTGGAAAACAGGACCCCAAGAAAGACACAGGGATCGCCCAATGACAGAGAAATGGAATGAGATCTACATGAACAGCCTGGACATGAGTGGGGGTAGTGAAGGGTGAGGGTCGAGGGAAAGAGAGCTTGGGTGAGTGGGAGATCCCAGCTGGATCAACAACAGAGAGGGAGAACAAGGAATAGGAGACCATGGTAAATGAAGACCACATGAGAATAGGAAGAAACAAAGTGCTAGAGAGGCCCACAGAAATCCACAAAAATACCCCCACAACAGACTGCTGGCAATGGTCGAGAGACAGTCCGAACTGACCTACTCGGGTGATGGGATGGCCAAACACCCTAATTGTCGTGCTAGAAACCTCATCCAACTACTGAGGGATCTGGATGCAGAGATCCATGACTAGGCCCCAGGTGGATCTCTGGGAGTCCAATTAGCGAGAATGAGGAGGGTTTATATGAGAGAGAATTGTTGAGACCAAGGTCGGATAAAGCACAGAGACAAATAGCCAAACAAAGGGAAACACATGAAATATGAACCAATGGCTGAGGGGTCACCAACTGGATCAGGCCCTCTGAGTGGGTGAGACAGTTGATTGGCCTGATCTGTTTGGGAGGCATCCAGGCAGTGGCACTGGGTCCTGTGCTCATTGCATGAGTCGGCTGTTTGAAACCTGGGGCCTATGCAGGGTCCCTTGGCTCGGCCTAGGAGGAGGGGACTGGACCTACCTGGACTGAGTCCACCAGGTTGATCTCAGTCTGTGGGGAAGGCTTTACCCTGGAGGAGATTGGAATGGGGGGTGGGCTGGGGGGAAGGTGAGGGGGGCAGGAGGGGGAAGAACAAGGGAATCTGTGGCTGATATGTAGAACTGAATTGTATTGCAAAATAAAAATTTAAAAAAATATATAAAAATTACAGGGTCCATTAATTTTCTTTTTCAGTGTATGATTTGTACTCCATTCATTATAACATCTATTAACGGAAAAATTTTACAATATATCTATAAGATGTAATTTAAATAAACTCTTTCTTACCAGCTCATGTGTAAAAACTGGCCACATGGTGCTGTAATGCTCCCCACCATAATGTCATGACACTCCAACCCTCTGAAACCATGAGACACAAAGTTAAGGCTTCCTTGTGTAAGTGACCTTGAGAACGATGTTTTAATCACAGCAACAGAAAGGTAACAAAGGAAAAAGTTGCTACCAGGAGTGGGGTGTCACTGTACTAGGCTTGCCCATTTGGTCTTTTTGAGGAATATAAAAGACTTTGAGATTTAGACTAGGACAGTGGTTGAGCACTACAAATGGGCCCTAACAGACCAGTAGAGTTTGGAAGACAGAAGTGCTGAGACGAAATGTGAACTACAGAGAGGGACAATCTTAACAACTTGACAGTTCTTGTGATATTTTGTCAAAGAAAGTGGCTCCTTTTGCCCAGGCCTTAAGAATGTTTCTAAGGCTAAATTGATAATTAATGAACTAAAATTTTGGTAGAAGAAATTTCAAGACAAGCTAATATTGACTCTCCCCTGTGATTGTTAGTAATCAATTATACACAGGTTTACAAAGGAGATAGAACACATGAGGCAAAAAATAATTACAAAATGTGCAGTTTGATGAAAAAGGAGCACCAGGAAATTTAATGTTGGAACCAAGGCATGTGCTGAAAGTGATGAAAAGCTTAAAAAAGGCCTGATGCTAAATGGAATAATGGAGGGATGTCCTCAAGGCAAGACTCCATCCTGCTGAGAGTCCAATTTTTAAATTGGAAAGGCCTGGGGAACTTCCTACATCTAAAAAGCAACAACAAGTCAAAGCTGGTACAAATATGAGCCTACAGGGCCATTTTCCTTTGAACCACCACAGCTGCTATAGGCTCATAGGTTTTAATACTTGGTCCCAAATTCATGGAACTCTTTGTGATGCATTAAGAGGTGTAGCCTTATGGGAAGATAAGTGTAACTGGTTGTGGAGTCAAATGTTTCAAATGCTCTTGCCATTCCCAGTGTGTCTCTTTCTCTCATGCTTGTGTCTCAAGAGATGAACTCTCAGCTGCTGCTGCACCAGCATGCTTGCCTGCTTGTTATGATAGATACTTCCCCCAATGATCGTCATGGACTCTCACTTTCTGAAATCATGAGCCACCAATTAAATGCCTTCTTTTATATATTTCCTTAGTTATGATATTTGGGGTTTTATAAAAATATGAAAGTAACTAAGACAACCATCTTCTTTACAAAGCAATATGCCAATATCCAGTCTTCCAGAAAAATTTCAAATACATCTATCCTCTAATAGAATACTTAAAAACTTCATATTAATTTTCCTGGCATAACATCACAATGACTATATAATTCCTATAATTATTTGCTACTGGAACTAGAGTATCTGAGATAAACAAAAAAACAGAAAAGTTTGAACTCAGGATATAGCTCAGTTGGGAGAGAGCTTCAATGACATGCATCCAGCCTTACATATAACCAGACATTGTGGTAATCTCTGAACTCAAAAATTAGAGGAAAGAGACTCTAGAATTGGAGGTTAGCCTTTGTTTGTGTAGTGACATTCAGGCAACCCGGGCAAAATGAAAAGAGTAAGAGTATTATTTTTATGAAAATATGTCTTGTAACTATAAATATATTTTCAAAAAACATTGATTTTTAACTCACTAGAGAACAATAGATGATAAAGAAAATTTTTTGTAAATAAATACAAATTAATATTTAAAAAATCAACAAAGTGTGCCAAAAAGACTAATGGAGACTAACTGCTTAAGAGAAGTTATCTCATTAAAATTTAAATTAACCATTGGCCAGAGACACATTTCATTTGTGGATCCTGTATTTCAAAGATTAAGATCTCTCTCATTGAATCCTGAAATGTCACATAACAGAATTATACTAATTTTCTTTATTATAATAGCAAAGCCCAGGCTTCATTCCTCTACTCTGATATGTCAGCATCAATTGTGAGTAAGTTAAGCATCAGATTGCTCTATTTAGACAGTGTTTACACATGTCTTGATAAATTGTAGGAGGTATGACATTGTCTTTATGATCTTTTTGGGAAGCATCTGGCTTCCTGAATGTGGGAACTGAAGAAATGCATGTCTAGTGAATTAATTGATCAGCTGACCAATGGTTATAACTCACTTGTTTTAGGCAGAATGTTAACTAATCCAGAGACCTCACATTTGTGCTATAAAATTTCATCCACTTGAATATAAGTGGAACCTGCACTTTGATGTTCATCACACAACTCCACCTTAGCAGACATATGATGATGATTGTTTTGATGACTTTGAGGAAGTTCTTTATTGTGTTATGGGGAACCATATTGCGCATTCTGACATGCAATATCTACTTGCAGGCAAGAGCTTTACATAAGACAAAATTATGGAAGAAGAAATTTAGACATCAAGCACATGAAATTAATTCTTCTACTACCAAAAAGAGCCTAAAAGCAAATCTTTCTTTAGAGAAATCCCAAGTAGGACACTGTTTATTGTCAGATTAATTTAAATCCCTTGGGATACAAATTGTTTGAGTAATTGTAAATCAATACGTTTAGTATACAACAAAAGAAAACAAATACTTTGTGTATTTTCATATACTAAGAAGTAAAAAATTACTCTTTCTAGAACCACAATAATGTCAATATGCTTGAAAGGATAGGCTAAATCAATATATTGATTATTCAGAGAGCAAATTATCTGCCCTTACAGAAGCAGGGCTAGAACATATACAAGTAGGAAATATTAAAGTTATCACAAATGCCAGTAACATGAATGAGATATACAGATAATGTTATAAAGCACAGTGAAGATTCTCCTTCCTCAATGCTAGCTAGCTTGGTATATTTGGGAATTTTGGGCATAGTTTCTCATACTACTTCCTGCTGAATGGGGGTGCTGTATTCTTAAGGGGACATAAAGAAAATTTTAGGATTATGGGGTAGTCAATGAGGCTGTATTGTCTGAGCCAGTTGCTTTGAAACCATTCTGGATGTTGGATCATCTGGGCCATGGTGTCATCAGAGATCTTTCAGGGGATCTTGGCTGGTCAAACCTTATGTATCTTAATCTGGAACAAATCAGTAGCCTCTTGCTTTCTTTGGAAACAAAAGCAGAGCCTCCTTTCCAAAGCAACATATCTTTAGATCCAAATTTTGAAGTCAAGGTACCTTTAAAATATACATATTGGCTTAACTCAACAGCTTTTACAATCAAATGTCTTTTTGTAGTTAAAAGTCCCAAAGACAACACAATCCAGATTCTCTGTGTAATATTCATCTTTACGTGGCTTATTTTTTTATACTACCTTTACTGTCTCTTTAAAGACCTTATGTTTAAAAACTATTTCTTTATATAACTGCATATATTTTTTTTCCTCTTTCAAGCCTACATATATTTTTACACACATTGTAAACTATTTCATCTGAATCTGTCTTATTGTGAATCTACTGTTTTAAACTGTAGCATTACTAGGGCTAAAATAGCAGCTTTGGCTGGTGGCTCCGCCCGCCTCAGCTTCCCAACATGGAGATGGTATGTTTGACAGTGGGTCTATGCCTCTATCAAAGCAGTATGTAGCCCCGAAACCATTTTTTTTTTGTACTAGCAAAGGCTAAATCCACCACACAGCATAATGTGCCGCTTGTAGATGCCTCATTCCCGCCATACTGCAGGTCAAACACGCACACCAAGAACCTGCCATAGAAGCTCAAACACACAGGCTGGTGCTAACTTGAGAGAGACAAATAGGAAGCTGTTTTTAGTTCCGTTTTAGAATCTTCTTTCTCAGGTTTTAGGTGGAAACTCTTGTCAATCCATTGGGTGCCATTTGTAGCTGAAGTTTTCCTGTGTCCTGGCCTGCCGGCAGTTGGAACAAATCTCTCCCACTAGTGTCCCCAAGTAAACACACAGACGCTTATATTACTTAGAGACTGTATGGCTGTGGCAGGCTGCTTGCTATCTGTTTTTACACCTTAAATTAACCCATTTCTATAAATCTATATCTTGCCACGTGGCTTGTGGCTTATTGATACTTTGCATCCTGCTCCCCATGGCAGTGGCTGGCAGCATCTCCCTGCCTCAGCCTTCCTGTTCCCAGCACTATTTCTTCCCACAATGTAAGATAATTTAACAAAAAAACAAACAAAAAACAAAAAAAAACAAGACATGAAATGCCCTCTTTTGAGTTGCTGCTCAGGACTGTCCAAGAGACTAAACACCATAGGCTCTGGCAATACCCTTAATTGACACCAAGAAGTGGAAGGTAATTCCCAATAGGTGAAGACATCAAGCATGTCAGATATGTGCCCCAAAGGCCCCTGAGCTGGAACTGAGCTGAAAACCTCTGCCCTAAGGACTAGATTTTTTTTGGTGGCAAAAGATGCCATGCAAGTTTTCAAAGGAGGAAAGAAACCAACAGTAATAGTCAGCTGTGATGCATATGAATTGCAGTAATGACCAGCATAGCATGATGGCACTAAGGATGCAATGGTATCATGAATATCTTAGTGGTAGCCAAGAGCTCTGTAATTGGACTTAAGACTTACTCAACAAGAGGTAAATCACACCTGGAAATGGAAACCTAGCCAAATACCCAGGGGTAGTGAAGTCATGGACCTTGAAGGAGAACCTGCTGTAGCCACTTCCCTAAATCAGTACAAACCCTCACCATAGTCTAAGTATTTTCCCTATACCTAAAGATAAGTATAGTGTTAATTCCACTACAATGAGACTTCTCTTTGCAATAGACAGAGACAGTTACACAAAACCATTACCAATCAAACTGCAGAGTTTTGGAGGGCAGTCCAAGCAGATATGTCAACAATAAACTCCCACACTTGAGGCTCAGAAATAACTGAAGACAATGGGACATAAAGCTTGCAAGATTGAGAGTTACAGGAATTTTTCTGTTTGATTGTATCTCCTAGAATTGTCTGATGCTGCAGTATAGCCAGAAGGTTTCTCTGGTGTCTCCAAGCCCTAAGGTCCCACAGCTGCTTATTATTCAGAGGCTTAATATTAATTACCAATTGCATGGGCTATGGCAAGCTTCATGCTAGCTAGCTCTTATAACTTGACTCATTTCTGTTCATCTATAAGTTGCCATGTGGCCATGGCTTACTGGTATTTTCACATCTTGCTTCTTGTGGTGCTGGCATCTCTCTCCCCTCTCCTTTCTCTTTACTGTCTCTCTCTTCAATTTCCTGCCTAGCTATAACCTGACTTGCCATAAGCCAAATGGCTTTATTTGTCAACTAATCAGAGCAACACACATTCACAGCGTACATAAAGACATCCCACAGCATCTCCCCTTTTCTATCTAATCAAAAAGAAAGGTTTTAACTTTAACATAGTAAAATTACATATAATAAAACAGTTATCAAGCAAGAATTACAGTTACAATATCTAGTCTATTTGTATTTTGTAAAATTAAAGAAAATATTCTATTTATCCTATATTTGTGAGTCTAAAGTTTCATATCTAATTTATTTTTTATCATAACTAAGGAAAACTATAATTATAACTATCTAGTCTTCAACTACATCAAAGACCCCAGAAGGATCTAATATCACCTAAGTAAACAGGAAATGCATTGTAAGCAACTTCCAATTTTCCGGAAATGATAGAGACAGCTGTCTGTTTGGACAGTCATCCAAAGTTCCTCTGTAACACTGGGACATCTGTCTTCAGCCAATAGGTGTAGAGTTTTATAGTTGCTTCTCCCTGTGTCCAGTAGAATATCTGCAGTCTCTGTGAAGCAGGAAACTGAAGAACTATTTCACCCAATTTTGGCAAATTCAGTGGTCATTTTCCTATGGGTCCTGCATGTCCAGATTATACAACATATTGTCAGCAGTCCAGGCAAGAACAGCCTCTTGCCCAAATGGCTATTTTTGTCAAGAAGAAAATAAACTCCTTATGGAGTGTCTTTGATGCCCATCTTCCTCTTTTCTGAAGTAAATCAGTGCTGTCAGGAGCAGACTTGTCTCATTGTCCAAAAAGTATAAGTTTTTAAAACATTTTAAATGCAATATTCTGTAGGTCTTTGAAGTATTTGAAGATTTTCTACTTAACTGAAATATGTATGTGTATACCTAGAAAACTTAACTAACACGACTATAAGCTTGATTATCATGGATGACTATTAATCTATATTTCTTAATTATACATTACAATATCAAATGAGCTGCACAAACATACCTAAACAAGGGTAGAAATATATATATATATATATGTATATATAAAATAACAAAATTAACTTTAAATTTGTTTCAATAAATGAAAATCCATAGCGTTGTAAAACATTTCAAACAAGTTGTTGCTCTTTAAAAGTAGATTCAATAATCTACCTTTCATCCTATCATATCTACAATATCATCCCTTTTCTTCTTTGGAAAGAAATTGCATTTATAATCAACCTGCTTTAAATAAAAATAAAAATTCATAAACAATATTTTGGGAATTTGGGAGTAACTTTTCACAATACTTCCTACTTGTTGGGGGTAATGCAATCTTATAGGGATCTGGAGAAAATCAAGAATTGTGGTCAAGTTCTGACTGTAGTCTGTGATGCTGTATTCTCTGAGTCAGTTGTCTTGAAGCTGTTCTGGATATAGGATCATCTGGAGACCTCTCAGTGGGTCTTGGCTAATCAAACCATATTAGCCTAGAAGCAATCCATAGGTTCTCATCTGTGGAAACAAAAGCAGAACCTCTTTTCCAAAGCAACGTATCCTTAGACACAAATTTTGAAGTCAAGATACCTTTAAAAAGATTTTATGTGTGTGTGTGTGTGTGTGTGTGTGTGTGTGTGTGCATGTGTGTGTAACTCAGCAGCTTTTATAATAAAATGTCTTTCTGTAGTTAAAAATCTCAAAGACAATATAATCCAGACTATCTGTGTGATTTCCATCTTTATGTGGCTTATTTTTATATTACTTTTACTGTGTCTTTAAAGACTTTTTTAAACCCTCTGTTTCTTTATATAATTGTCTATCCTCCTTTTCCTCTCTCTTCCATGCCTATGTATATTTTTACAGATAATATAAATCATTTAGAGGTTTATTCAATCTGAATCTGTCTTTTGTGTATCTATAATCCTTTTCTGATAATTGCAAAGTGCAACATGGCCAAGATTGAAGCCATAGCCCTGGCTGCTGACTCTGCCCATTCAGTTTTTCCCCATGGCAGAAGTACCTAGGGAATCACGTTTACCCTGTCAACTCTGGGGTCCATGCTGCCATCAGGTAGCCTGCAGCTGGCCCATAAACACTTTTTGTCTGTGTGAGTAAAGGCTAAATCCACCATGCAGCGTGCTGCACAGCTTTGAGACACATTTGTGTACTGCTGCGGGAATCCGCCATTCTGTAGGTCAAGCCCACATGCCTGGAACCTGCCATACTGTAGCTCATGGCTTGCTTGAGAGACATAACTAGGAAGCTGCTTTTAGCTCCATTTTAGAATCTCTTACTAAGGTTTCTCAGGTTTTAGGTAGAAACTGGAGCCAACACATTGGGCAACATTTCAGAGAAACCTCAGGTGACTGTCCAGGCAGCTGGCTGTTTCTGCCATAACTCACAATTTTTGGAAGTCGCTTGTTTGCACTTCCTCTTTACTCAGGTAATATTATTTCTTTCTCAGGTCTCTGAGGGAGTTGAAGATTAGATAGTTATAGTTATAGTTTTCCTTGTTAACAAATTCAAAAAAGAAACTCACTAAAGAGGTGTAAAGTGTATGTTTGAAAGACATCAAAAGATAGTTTTGGTAATGCAAATTAGGATAGAAAGTAAATTAGATACAGTCCTTTGGATTCATTATTTATTCCTAGGATAAATAATGGAATATTTTCTCTAAATTTATCAAATGCAAATGGACTAGACATTGTTGATGTATTTATTGCTTGCATATATTGGATATAGTTATTGCACTTATTCAATATAGTTTTTCTTATATTAGATATAATTTTTTATTTCAGACAAAATACATTGTGTCCCCCAATGTATTGTGCATCCTAATAAAGCTTATCTGAGGATCAGAGGAAAATGCCAGGCACTACACAAACATAGAAGTCAGGCAATGGTAGTACATGCCTTTAATCCTAGCATTTGGGAAGCCAAGATCCATTCAGATCTCTGTGAGTTCAAGGCCACACTAGAAACAAAAAAAAGTGTGGTGGCACATATCTTGAATTCCAACACTAGTTAACCATAAAGGTCTGGAGGTCTATACAGACAGACAGGTAATGACAAAGCTGGGCATGAAGAGGAAGTGATGTAGCTGGGTGGAAAGAGAAAGTGAGATTGCAGGGACAGAAAGGCATATAGACATGGGTATACAGAAAGTAGGTCTCTTTGGAGACTGAGGTATCACTGAGGTGAGGTGAGGTTGGCTGTGGTTTGTCCTATTCCTCTGATCTCTCAGTTTTAAGCCTAATATCTGGCTCTGGGTTTTTATTAATAAGACTGCTTAGTAATTCGTCTTATACTGCATCCATAAAGTCTCACCAATGTAACTGCCTAAACATGAACTGTTTAGGAACAAAAGCAATAGACATTCTAACATGGATGGGAGGAGGACCGGGCTGGGTGGGGGGAGAGGCTCAACTGTACACAAAGACTACAGGCAAATAAGTAACAGTGAGAGCAGAAGAAATGATGTTCCCCAGGGAAGAACACACTTATTTCCTATCCAGTACTATATCCAATACTCATCTCCCTTTCTTTCTTTCTTTCTTTCTTTCTTTCTTTCTTTCTTTCTTTCTTTCTTTCTTTCTTTCTTTCTTTCTTCCTCCTTCTCTTTCTATCATCTAATTATCTATCTATCTATCTATCTATCTATCTATTATCTTTTATCTATCTATATGTAACAACAATTAATGAAAATAAAGACCATGAATGTGAATGAAAGCATGGGAGAGGAGTGGTTGGAGGCTTTGGACAAAGAAAAAGGATGGAAAATAATGTAATTAAATTATAATACCAAAAAATAAAAGAAATATTTTTAATTATCAACATAATTAAAACAGACATGTTGAAAATAGAGCTCATTTTCTACAGTCCAAAATACTTATATCTAAGTAGGAATCTCTACTTCATTTCACAGGGATGTGTTAACCACAATCATGTTATGTGACTATAAATAGGACAGTGTGTTATTAATATCTGATATCAAAGGCAAATAATCTAAAGTCATATAGGCATAAGATGGAAAATAATGGACCATATGCCTATGATTAATAAATTTAATTTGATATCTTGAAATGAGAAATCAAATTTCATCCAATTAAGGTAGTGATATCATTTTTATGATGTAGGGAAAAAACTACTAAATATTCTTTTATAGCTAACATCTTTTCTGAATTATCAATACAGGTAATAGATGAATTTTTATTGATTCCAGAAAAATTGAGTGATTAAATTCTTGAAACATTTTAGAAATAGAAATGTGACCCTCAGATAAAATCTCACAGCTTCATAATATTTGCATATCCTTGGGGAAAGTGCTCTAGAAAACCTAATAAATGTACTAAAAATAGATTAAACTATGTAAAGGGTAAAAATAAGAGAGAATCGGCAATATATTTTGCTGTTCATGCACAAATGATGTGTATTTATTTTCAACAAGACTGACAAGACCATTACAAAAAAGTAATTTTTAAGTTCAAGAGAAATGTCTACTAATAATATTTATGAGAATACAGGCATTAGAATTCTTTACAATGAAAAGATATAGAACATTATTATTTGATACTATTTATTTAAATTAAATATCCATTAGATATTTCCTTATCTAATGGAAAACTATTATTGATTAAAATAAACATCTTTAATTTATATATTAATTAATTTCACATATTTTCATATGAACATTTTCATATTTAAAAAGCAAAAGAATAAACAACTGACACTTTAATATGTCATTATGTCAATCTAAGTTTGAATATCACATTATTTTAGTCTCCATGAGAAAAGATAGAAGAAAGAAATCATTCATTTTAACAAGTACTGATGTAGAAAAAAATAACAAAAATAAATATTTTAAGTCATGTGATCCATTTTCAAGCCAGAGAGTGCAAGGAAAGACAGCACATGTGTAGAGCATATGGCCACAGAGTTTTCCCCACAAGGCCCTGTGCTTATTTACTACTGTCAAGGCATAAGTTCAGAGATCTGGAGATCTGTCAGTGCCAGAGATTCAGGCAGGAACACACACCACACTGAAGATGACACTGGCCCTAAGCCCTCACATCATCCAGATCCCGAGTATTTAGCTCCCTGGCTATCCTCATCCTGAATTCCCAGACTTGCATCTCTAACTACTTACATGACAGGAGTTCAGTATGTTTGCTTTCAAGCTTCCATCAGGCACCACTCCATACTGAGGAGCTTTAGAAAGCCAAATTTTATCCTTTTATGAATCCAGATGCCAGAAGTATAAAGTCGGTGTGAGCAGGGCTGCTCCCTTCCAGCCACACTGTAAAACTTTCTGTCCCCTGACTGTATTCTAATTTCTGGCTTGTTGACATTTGCAGCTTTATTTGGACTGTAAAGCCATCGCTCCAGTCTCAGATTAACAAGGTCAACTCAGAAATTAAAAGTCACATGTTTTTCTAACATGTGTTTTCTTATGTTTACATTGATAAGGGTCACTGGCTATAGGGCCTATTCAATGTAGCATTGCTTCAGCTTAAATAACTACATCTGTAAAGATCATGTTTCCAAGTCGGGTCATATTGTGAAATTCTGAGTGGGTATGGACTGGGAAGAGAGCTTGCTTAACACCATACTTGGTGTTTTCTATGTTCTGCATATTAGATTCAAAATTTGTCAGTTTTCTAAGGCTTACATAATAGTAATGGACTAGAGGACTCAGAACAACCAAAGTTATTCTGGAGATTAGAAGTCCCACATTATTGTATCTTAAGGTTGGTTCCCAGAGAAAGTGGAATCTGAGGCCACCATGACAGCACACGGAAGGCCATGCTGAGAATCTGATCATAGCTGTAGCACATAGGTCAATTCTTGTAGATGTAACTATCAAATAAAGCTGTATTACATTGGATGGGCCATATATCCAGTTGTTATTATCCTATAAAGACGGTAAGGACACATACTCAAAGAAACTTATCTTTTAGCTTTCAGTTGACTCAAATAGCTTGGAATTTGGAACACTGAAGTAACTTTGCCAATATCATTTATATTTTACCTATGTAGAGTGATCATTATTAGTTAGTTTGATTGACTCAACTTCTAAAATTTCAATGAATATTGTTTTGCAACCCAGATATTAATAAATAAATAGGAGGAAACAGATGGGGATAATTCTTAGAATATAACAAGAATTTTCATGGCCAAGGGGGAAAATAGAAAAATGAGGAAAAACATTGTATCTACCAAATCACACACATGTAAGATGAGATGTGTATGAATTTTAAGTTAATGGATTTTGATAGTAATTTGTATTACTTAATGAAGCGTGTCTAAAATTATAACAGGTATTATACCAGTAATTAGATCAAACACCTATCAATGGTATTTTATAGTTAAAACATAACAATATTTGACTAAATGAAAAATAAACTACTTTGAAGGATTTACTTTGTGTATAATTTTTACTAATATTTATGGTGTCAACAGGCCTCAAGTAAGCATTATACTAAAGACTATTATAGATAGTCATAAATGAATTTTCAATAATAAGTAAATAGCTACAGATCATAAACAGATATTGGATAGTAAAGAAAGGAGTGGATACACAATCTTTGAAATATTAGTTCACAGGGAGGATATTAAGTTAATCACACATTTGATGTGGAGGAGAATTTAAAGTGTAATATTGAAAGAACTGGTATTCATTTGTTATATACCTTCAGAATATGAGGGTATCCAAAAAATATTTATAAATCTATGAAAGCTGTTGAGGTAGAGCCGGTAGCAGGAACTAAGGAAGCTCTTTTAATAAAGCAAATTAATTAATTAGAGCTCCCAATCTAGAGTCCTTACTACCTTGACAAACAGCAAACTTAATGAGAATCAGGCAGACATGCTTAGATTTGTTCAGGTTAGTTGGATGATACAAGTACTCATTGCCATAAGACAGAATTATTTGAGGAGGGAGAAGTACGAAGTACTAATAACTCCCTATATTTTCTTTGAAAGAATATTAAAAATATAATTTAATTATTCTATAAAAATATGAGTTCATTATGGTATTCTGGATGACGTATTTGAAATAGTGTAGTCTCAGAACATTTGACACACACCTGTACATATATTTGTGAAAGTACTTTCCATTGATTCTCAGATCTATGGCCTAATTGGCCACAACCATTGTCAGTTTCTTTATCAGAATTAAATGTACTATTTGTCATTCTTTATCAGTCAATAGTCAGACCTAAAATTTAAAGTACTATTATTTTTACAACAACATCTTATCAGTTTGAACTTTACTAACAAAAAATAATAAAGTTACTTAAAGTTAAGATATTATATCTTATTATATTTTACTAGACTTAACTTTTTCAGGAATCAACACACACATAATGCTAAGTAAACATACCCAAATGCCGGTACGTTACTGTCTTAAATGAATACTTTCATATTTAAAAGAAGAAAACCATAAAATGCAAGGCAAGGTTTCCCAGCATGTGTGGGTACATATGTTTGTGTATGTGCATGTGTGCATGCATGTGTGTATTGCAGATGAACTGGGCATGGGAATGCTCACTATTGTCCCCATCTACCTCATGGACAGCACTTCTCAATTAACTAAGGTCAGCCATTTTGTCTGCTAGCCAAGACTCCACTGCACATTGGACTTCTCTCAGTACAAATTAAGTTCAAATCCTCCTCCTTGACCTATCTCTCCTGCTACATTTTAATTCACACACTAAGGCAACATTAGTGAGAACAACCTCTATGGTTCATTAACATTTTGCTTTAACTTATCTTGTTTCATCAATAATATTTTTAAATGATGACTCATCAGTTTGTATCTACACAAGTTCCAGTATTCTTTTTTTTTGATTTTTTTAAATTTTATAATTTGATTTAATTTTACATATTAGCCACGGATTCCTCTGTCCTCCCTCCTCCTGCTCCCCCTCCCGCCCTCCCCCCAGCCCACCCCCCCATTCCCATCTCCTCCAGGGCAAAGACTCCCCTGGGGATTCAGCTCAACCTGGTAGATTTAGTCCAGGCAGGTCCAGTCCCCTCCTCCCATGTTGATTGAACTGTGATGACCACATGGCACAAGTGGTACTTTGGGATGAGATTATTGTAGAATGTTACAATAACATATACAACATGTTTTATACAGACTCTAAACATGAGGAAATAGCACTTAAAATAGAAGGAGATAGTATTTCTGAATTTTGGTCAAAAGCAAGTCTCCATTTGAAGTCTTGATTCTATCAAGAAATAGCTGAGTAAGCTTTTTGCATATTATTTATTTATCTTTACAATATGGTAACTGCAAATGAAGTATGGGCACAATTATGGCCACTTCAAAATTTTTCTAGAAAAACAAAGTTATTACAAGTACCCAATAGTACATAACAGTCTAAAACGTTTTTAAAGAAAAAAAAATATGATCTTTTTAAAAATTATCTCAATTAGAAAAATACTTTAGATTAGGGATTTTTGTGATTCCTGTGAGTTTTGAATACATTCTATTGCTTTTGGAATGTTCTTGGCTGGGCAGCATAACATTCCACTATTTTCTCAAAATATGATATGCAGAAAATTAAAGTTCAGGTTAAACAAAATACTGCTTGAAAAAGCAAATAATTGAATTGTACTTGCAGTGCTCCACAATAGACAGTAATTAACATGCAACATCTCCATCGCTGAGTACAACTTCCAATTTCCATTTTACCGTCACAGAATGCTGTCTACACATTTTTAAATGGTGCCCATGATAATAATATATTCTCTTTTTAATCATATTCTACGTTGCAAGAAATGAAGCTTGCAATTTTCCCAGGTGTTTACCAAATTACTACTGCAAGCTAATTCTCATCCCCCACATTAAGAGTTTCAACACAGTGCACATTAGCAGCCTGCTTCTGTTCTTTCCATGTAACAGAAGGTAGTTAATGCACACCTCACTAACATATAGTTTGTGCATTTATAGTCCCCATGGGCAGTAGGAAGAGAGCTGCAAGCTAACTTATTCTGCTTTTATAATGTTCTACTACATTATATCAGAGACAGATTGAGAAAGTGAAGACAGAGTATCAAAAAAAAAAAGAAATAAAAAGGCAACAGAAAAGGAAATTAAGATATATGATAAAATAGGAAATTGATAAGAAATACAATTATTGAATTATCAATGTAAAATTTTTTCATGTGATTTTCAAGGATAGTTTGTCTTTATACATGAATGAAACACACATACACACTCCTTATTCTTTACAGATTGTATTTATAGTATCTATTAAAAATGGGTCCCTAAACATTTTTTAATTTGTTCAGACTAATCCATTCATCACTCTAAATTTACAATAAACCCTTATTCCAACATTTCTAGAAGCTTAAACAGTTGTGTCAATTTGTATAGTGAGGTTCAATTCACATAATAAAAATCCAAATTATTTAAAATATCAATTACAAATGTACAGCTCTACAATAATTATCTAAAAATCTATTCATAAACTATAGACTTAAAACAGCACTTTTTCTAGTATTCTTCTGAAATTCAAGGCTTAATGTCACTATTGAAACAAAAACATTAAAAGAGGAAAGGAGAATAAGAGTGGCATGTAGTTGTATTTTTGTTCTTTCCAACGAAGTGCAATTGTAATGTTTTAAAAAATCTGTTATTCACAAAGCTTTGCACTAAGCAGTTCTGACATTACATATCCAGGAATAAATCGATACATCATTTATAAGAGAAAATGTAAGGTAAAATGAAAGCAGATACATATATATCAAACTTAATTATGTTGTTTTGATTATTTTCACAAGTCTACTAAAATTGGTTAAAATTGCTTACTAACATAGCCACTTAAACAGTCAGTTTTAATTTTATAAGAAAAGTACATACTCATAGAACCAATAAGCAATTCAACCTTTCTCTGATTCATGAACTGTGTATAGGTTCCCTTTTCTCTTCTTTAATGTTCATTGGATTTTAAATGATAATTTAAGAGGCATTTCTCTTTGTTGTGCTGTCTGAGAGGTATTTTCCAAGCTTGATTTTGAGTAGAAGGCAAAGTCATTCTTTTTAATTTTGCTGAAGCACTCAACACTTGGCATTCATTACTTTTGAAATACTATAGATTTGACTGGCTCTCCAAGATTCATGTGGAAATTTCAATTTAGCAATGCTCACCGAACAGAAGACATGTCCCTGGAGACGCATGTCCACTAACGTCTGTCCACTCTGTAGATAATGAGCTAAACAATGATTGCATAAGCAGGAGAAATCTGAACGGAGCTGAGAAGTTTTCTTCGTAACAACTGGTTCTTCCTAGCCAAATTTTGTCTAAATAATAAAATATTGTAATTTCTAAACTGCAATCATAAATAGTAATTTTCCTTCAGTTGCTGTATTAATCATCTTTTCTGTCACTCTCCAATCAAGTCCCAGAGTCTAGCTCTGAATGTCACATAAAGCCCAGTTAAACACTCTTGCTTCCAGCACCCATGTCTCCATGAAAACAGTTTGAAAAGGTGCATGCCACGCCTGCAATGTCATAGATGTGTCCACGTGGATGGATTAGTTTCAGATACACTTTAAATCTAATGGAGGTGCTGTCTTCTTTGTAATTTTCCATTTTTTTTTTTATTTTGTAAAACCAAGTTACTTTTTATTTCAGTAACTTTTCTTACCGCAAATGATTGTAATCGTAAGGAGATACCACCATAACCTTCTACCATGTGTCATTAGTTAGAAATTTTGGATGTGAAGGGAAATCAACAAGCATGGACGTGGTCTGGACATGCTTGACAATGGACAAGTCATCATAGCTTTGATCATATAAACATCAACATTCACTTCACTTAAATACACGTGCAATCTTAATCCCGCGAAGTTGTGCTAGCTAGTTTTTGTCCACATGACAAAGTATAGTTCCAAAGGAAAATGAAACTTCAGTTGAGGCATTTCTTCCATCAGACTGGCCTATGGGAATGTCTGTGTGGTGTTTTGATGATTAATGACTGATGTGGGAGCACCCAGCCCAGAGTACCCGGTGCCACCCTTCGGGAGGTGGTCTGGAATTTTATAAGAAAGCAAACTGATCAAACCCGGGTCTCAACCAAACAAGCAGCATTCTTCAGTGGTCTCTGCTTCAGTTCCTGCCTCCCGGCTTCTGCTTCAGTTCTCTCCCTGACATCACTTCACTCAATGACAGCCTGCAGCATGGAAGTAGAAGCCCAACAACCCTTTTACTTAAAAAATAAATTGGTTTGGTCACTGTTTACCACAGCAACTGAAAAGCAAACTAGAACAAATACGCTTCTACTTAGAAGTTTAAATGATAAGGCCGCAGGTGTAGATCAGTCATAAAGTCCTTGCATAATGTGACCCAGTCCTTTCCTTGGTCCTATCCCAAGCACCACAGAAAGAAACATAGGATGGGGTGGGGCAAGTAGGGTGCAGACGGAGGATGGGGGGTGAGCACAGATCTATGTAAGACCATGTATATCAATAGTGAATGTTTTCCTTCCTTCACATCCTTGCCAGCATTTGTGACCATTTGCTTTCTTTTATTTTTTATTTTTGAGATCTTAATACAAATATATCATTTCACCCTCTCTTCAAACCCTCTCCCTTTCAAATTCATGACATCTTTTTTCATTGTTATTACATACATCTATGCAAATGTGGCGAGCCACAGCAATATGAAGTAGAAGTTCAGCTGTATATTATAACCTATACCTTGACGAGGCCAAGGGTCAGTCCTGTGGGAAAGCCAATCAGCAAGGTCTATTGGTGTTATGTGGCTTAATATTCAGTTGTGTCTTGCTATGAATTCCTTGTGCTCATAATTCTCCTAAAGTGTGTATGTGTATGTGAGTCTCTACAGAACCATCTGCCTTGAGCTCCAGGCCTTCTCTTTAGAATTTGTTTTGGGTATCTGCCATTTGCAAATACCCTCCTTGAGCTACTTCCTAAGATAGAGTCAACCCCTAACAAAGCCTTAAAAGACAAGCAAGGAATAGACAGCTACCAGGCCATCTGTTAGATGCCTGAACCCCCCCCCCCCAACTTAGATAAAACGTCCTTTCTGAGACTACATGTCTCACAGGCCAAATGTCTCATAGGCCAAATGCCTACCAAGTAGATGAATGAGCTTTGTTTCTTGTGTAAATCAAGGCCTCCCCTCTCTCTCTCACTGCCCCAGAGAACTTCTTAGATCAAAGGGAGTTTCCCTTCAGCAGGTGTTTCAAGCCCTAATGCAGATTGACTAGCTATCAGTATTCTTCCCCTGCCCAGGCAGAGGAAAAAAGTGACAGTTTTAACTTTTAGTGACCTACAGACCTTTCCTACCCTATCACCTGTAAGTCTGTACTTGATAGATTCGTAATGCCTTCACCTAACCAAAATAAGGATATATTTTTAGCACATAAATTCCTTTTCTGATTTATCCCAACTACTAACTGAACCCACTCTTATCTCTCCCCTTTTGGGTTAGAAACGAAATTGCCAGGAAGCCTCTAGCAGGGACCCCTACAATCTTTCGCTGTATGCAAAACATAAGGTGTTACTGTGTGGGATAGGATATAGAGCAGTCCCAGGAGAAGGGAGAGGGAGAAGGACTAAAGGGTTGGAGGATTGAGGGATTGAAGATGGGAGAGAACTAGGATTGGAGGGAACTAGGAATGGAGGGAACAGAGAATTGAGGGAATGAAGAATTGAAGGAATAAGGAATGGAAGGATTGAAGAATTCAGGGAACTAGGAACTGAAGATTGAAGGATTGAGGAATTGAGGAAATGAAGATTAGAGGGAATTAAGAATTGAGGGAACAAGAACGGAACTAAGGAAATAAAGAGAGATCTGAGAGAGTTGAACTGGTGACGGAATGATGGTGACTGAGGAATAAACTGTGAAGACCTAGACTTAACTTTACAGGCTCAGGAATATGGCATGATAACTCAAATGGATACAGAGTAGTATCCTCCTGCAGACATCCTGTTTGCTGTTTATACAGGAAAAGGATTCAGATACTCCTGCAGACACCCTGTCTGCTGTTTATACAGGAAAGGAGATACTCCCCCAGACATCCTGTCTGTGGTTTATGGCACTTGGAGATATCTAGATAATCCTGTTCAGCGGGTTGTGGTTCCCCACCAAAAGTCTAGACCAATAGTTTCAAAAAAATCACCTTGCCTCTTCTACCCAATCCCAAGTTGCCAATTCCCAGGCTTGTGGTTTTTCGCTATAAAAACCCTCTACACCTGGGCTCGTGGCCGTTGCCACAAATCCTTCCATCTGCCATGCCGCAGCCCAGGTTGAACCTGAATAAAAGGACCCTTACGTGCTCACATCAGAAACCAGCTCCTTGGTGGTCTCGGGGGGGGGGGGGTTTCTCGAAACGGGTACAACAAAACGAATTGAACTAAAGAGCTCAGAGCAACTGGATTCATTCCTGCCGTTGGTAGTGTCTCTCCTGGGCCCCTGGATTTGCATAAATTTAAGGCTGGACCTTAAATATTATACAAAATGCATATACACATATATTGCTAAATATGATTTGCCTAGATTGTATAATGTGTGTGTGTGTGTGTATGTGTGTGTGTGTTCAGAGCTGACCATTTGAAATTGAATAACCAATTGATGAGTCCTCTCTGGAGAAGACTGCTTCTCCTACACACATGATTCCATAGTTGCCTGCAGTTCTTTGTGTAGGATTGAGGCATCATAGCTTTTCCTGTCTTCCTTAGGATGTCCACTGGTGTTGTCTTTGTTCCACTCATTTGGGTGGTCATGTTGGTGAGACTATATGCATATAGTTTCTGACATAAGAGCAAACTCCCTGATCTTTTGACTCTTAAAAATCTTTCCATCTCATCTTCTTCAATGTTCCCTGAGCCTTAGGTTCAGAAATGTTGGGTAGGTTACCTGTTGGAACTGGGCTCCAACACTCTGCAGTTTGATTGGTTGTGGCTTTCTGTACTTGACTCTGTCAATAGATTTTGTCTGTTGCAAAGAGAAATTTGCTTAAGGAGGGACGGGAACTACATTTATTTGTGGGTACAAACACAAGTATTTAGAATGTTGTTAGTATAAATTTTAACCATTTGTAACAGGGTAAGATGAAATCTCAATATAGTTTTAACTTGAATTTCTCTGATAGCTAAAGGTGTTGAATATTCTTCAAATGTGTCTCAGTTACTTATATTTAACATTTTAAGGACATTGTTTAGGTCCATGGCCCATTTTTAAGTTAGGTTGTATGTTTTCTTGAAAATTAGTTTTTTGAGTTATTTGTATATTTTAGACACTCACCATCCATGTAGCTCATAGAGATGTTGTTCCTGTTCCGTAAGCTGCCTCTTCACCTGGTTGGTGCTGTCCTTATTGTACAGAAGCTTTTGGTTTTATATTTTTTTCCATTTGTCAACTGTTGGTGTATGTGCTACTAATGTCCTATTCATAAAATCCTTTCCTGTGTCTATGAGTTCAAATATATTCCCTCTTTCCCCATCTATCAGAATTATGGCATCAGGTTTTATGTCGAAGTCTTGTATCCAATTGGAGTTGAATTTGGTGCAAGGTGAAAGACAAGGCTCTAGTTTCATTTTTCTACATAGATCTATCTCAATTTACTTGAAAAATTTGTTGAAGCTGCTGTCTTTCCTTGGATGTGTGTGTTTAGCTTCTATCAAGAGTCTGGTGCCTATAGGTATATGGACGTGTGTCTGGGTCCTCAGCTCTACCCCATTGAGCAATTTGTCTGTTTTCATGCTAGTACCATGGTATTTTTATGACTATATATCTGCAGTACAATTTAAAATCACATATTGTTATTCCTCCAGGTTTTCTTTTTACTTTTCTGGAATGTTCAGCTATCTTGGGATTTTTGGGTTTCCATGTGAAATTTAATAAATTTTTTTTCAACGTTCTGAGAATTGCATTGACTTTTTTTTTTTTTTTTTTTTTTTTGGTTTTTCGAGACAGGGTTTCTTTTTTTTTTTTTTTTTTTTTTTTTTTTTTGGTTTTTCGAGACAGGGTTTCTCTGTGTAGCTTTGCGCCTTTCCTGGAACTTACTTGGTAGCCCAGGCTGGCCTTGAACTCACAGAGATCCGCCTTGCTCTGCCTCCCTAGTGCTGGGATTAAAGGCGTGCGCCACCACCGCCCGGCTGCATTGACTTTTTATGGGGATAATATTAGTCATTCCAATCCTTAAGCACTGAAGGACTTTCCGTCTTCTAGAACTTTCTTCATTTACATTTTTCAATATTTTATTTACTTGTTTATTTATTCCTTTTTTATTAAGAGATTTTCTATTAGTTTTATATACCAACCACAGATTCCCCTGTCCTCTCTCCTCCCACCCCCTAACCCACCCCCCAACCCACCCCACCTCTCATTCCCACCTCTTCCAAGGCAAGGTCCCCCATGGTGAGTTAACAGAGCCTGGTACACTCAGTTGAGGCAGGTCCAAGCCACTCCTCCCTGCACCAAGGCTGCAGTGTCCCAACATAGGCACTAGGCTCCAAAGAGCCGGCTCATGCACTAGGGACGGGTTCCATTCCCACTGCCTGGGAGCCTCCTAAACAGTTCAAGCTAAACAACTGTCTTGCTTATCCAGAGGGCCTGATCCAGTACCATGGGGGCTCCTCAGCTATTGGTCCATAATTCATGTGTCTCCACTAGTTTGGCTAGTTGTCTCTGTACTTTTTCCAGTCATGGTCTCGATATTTCTTGCTCACAGAATCCCTCTTCTATCTTGTTGATTGGACTCCTGGAGCTCCACCAGGGACCTGGCTGTGGATCTCTGCATCTGCTTCCATCATTCACTGGATGAAGGTTCTATGATGACAGTTAGGGTATTGAGCCATCCGATCACCAGAGTAGGTCAGCTCAGGTACCCTCTCGACCACTGGCAGTAGTCTATGACGGAATCATCTTTGTGGATTCCTGGGAACCTCCCTAGTACTCTGTTTCTCCCTACCCCAATGGTGCCTTCATTTATCATGGTATCTCTTTCCTTGTTCTCCAGCTCAAACCACCCGCTCCCCTAGGCTCTCATTCCCCCGTCCCTTGCCCTCCATTACACCCAAGTCACCCCCAGTTTTCTTCTGTAGATCTCATCCACTTCTCCATCACTGGGCAATCCTTGCATCTTTCCTAGAGTCCTCCTTACTAGCTAGCATCCCTGGAGCTGTGGGTTGCAGTCTGGTTATCCTTGAAATAAGTATGTACATATAACCTGCTAAGTCCATTCAGTATTGCATATACAAAGTATTCTAGGATGGAACACTTGGTATTGGATAACCAAACAAAGGGCCTTATCCTTAAGGAAGATAATTATTATTCTCTCAGTACTTAATTGCTCTTAGCACTTCATCTAGGGGTGGGACCATATTTAGCCATGGTATAGGTGGTTGGCAGACTGAAGGACTGGATCCAGTGGTCCCTATCTGGAGTTCTTATTTGCAAGACGCCTTGTGTTTCCAGAGTGGTGTGGTGTGGAGGTGGCTGGTAGATGGGTCGGTAGACTGGCTTTGTGGGTCTCTAACTAAGGCTCTGGGTCACAGGGTTACACATGGCCCTACAATTTTTTTAGTTTCCTTTTTGTGTAAAACCAAGGAAAATAGTTTGTAATCAGACAAAATATAAACTATGTAAATCTGCTCTCATTAACTTAGAATTTTTACCTACTAGCTGATGACTAGCAAAGCATCTGTGATTCACTGCACTCTACATACTTGGGGCAACATACTTTCCTAACTTGGTAATAATGTAAATGTTAAAATTAGTGATAAATAATACTAGACTTGATCTTGTGTCCATCCTCTCATTCTTGTGTTAATTTATAAACATTACAAAGTGAATTTAAGTTCAAATGTCTTGTCTATTTGATATATTATAATCTTTGGCTTGACTATAAAGATATATTTTTTTCTTCAAATTTTCCATTTGACTTGAAATAAAATAAAAATATATTTAGGCTGTGGAAAATATAGCATTTATATTGATTTTGTTTCCAATAATTTTTAAACAAGGTTTAATTTACATACTATATTTAAATAATTCTTTATGGTACCAACTATATAGGGGCAGTATAAATGCTCAACCACCTGTGTCTTTTGAGCTTTGTCACTTCTGTGTCCTTAATTCTGCCAACATATCATAACATTTAGATAAAAGTTGTCATTGGCTTTGAAATTATTTTATGGCATTGAGGTAAGAACTTATAAAACAAAATACTTTGCAAAACTATATACACACATGCTGCCAAGAAACTTGGGGCTAACTATAAATTAAGACAAAAAGTAAAATAAAGCTTTTGTATTATAAGTTTCTAAATATGAGTAGATACAAGAGTCCCGAATAAAGGATAAAATTAAGAGGAAAATAAAACAAACAATTATATACCTGACATTATCAGAAGAGCATTAGGTGTGTACTTCTTGAAAATAGTAAAAAATTTCCCTGATGCTCCTATACACTCTAGGTATTTAAACTAAACTTTCCCCCAATTGCTGCCTAGCTATACAATGACTAAAAGAAAAGAAAGAAAACATTAAATATTTTATATAAAGATTACCTGGAGTCAATTTTGTTCACATCATTGATCTTACATTTATCTTGCTTCCTTGTGACTTTCTTTTTGGTGACATCATAGTATTGTTTGTGGAAAGGCATAATTATGAAAATATAAAAGTGAATATAAATACAATAGGAGGAAACCCTAAATGGAAATTTTGTTTAGATTCCTGGAAATAGTCAGCACTAGATATTTAGGATTCTACTTTATAATATGACTTATAATGGAATGACATTAAAAACAAAGTAAGAATTTATTAAAAGCTAGAAAGAACTTTTGAATTGCAATCATGGCCCTTAGTTATGTCAGTATATAAATCAGCCTGTCAGTTAAAAAAAATTATTTGCAATTACACTTGCTAATAATTGTCTCTTAATTTTGCCTAAGCTCTTTCTGAAACAAATGGCTTTGTTGAGGATATATACCGCATTTTGGAAACAATTTTTGAGCAAGAAAGTTCATTTCTACTAAAACCAGTAATGATGATTCTGAGATGCTCAGTTTTTTGCTACCATTATTTTTCTGAGGGTTCACATGGGCCTACATTTCTATTTAATTGGGTTTTATTATATCATCCAGACTGTCTGCTTATCATCCCACATCATTTGGAAGAAAAACTAGAAATCCAAAACTCTTGTCTTCACCCCAAAGGATTCAATGTGATGACTGACTAACAGGAAAATATCCTAATACTAGAAACCTGGCAAAGAAGACATCAAATCTGTCAGCAGAGCTGCAGATATGACTCTCTCAATAATCCTCGGATCTCTGTGTCCCTCATCCAAGGCTATTTATTGTACATCCTTGAATGACATCCGCTTTTACGTCATCACATCATCCTCAGGGACAAAAACTCATAACTGGCTTCCAACAGAGCTTTTGTAAGAAAGGCAATAACCAAGCTTGTCAGTTTAAGAAGGGTTATAGCACTCCAACAGTGAACACAACGGTTTGGAGGTAAGCAGTTTGACATGGAACCCAAGAGGCTGGGAAAAGCCCAGAAGAACAGCTCCTTGAATGGTAAAGAGATAAAGAAATCTGCTTCTTTGAAAGCTCGCTCTTTAGGTAGCTTGAAAACTGTGTTCTCCTATGAGTTGTGGCTACTCATTGTTAACTGTTCTAATAAACTCTATGTACCTCCTGTATACTCATAGACACATATAATGTCTGTGACTGAAGTGAAAACTAACCTGAAACTGTGCCACTGAGTGCATCTAAATGCGCATTCTTCCGTTCTATCTGCTATCCTCATGTTGTAAAGGATGTATGGACAAAAGCTAGGGATGGTAGGTCACTAGTGTGCTAGAAGTGATTGTGCTAGTCATGAGAAGTCATTGGTATAATTACAGAAACTTTATGAGCAATTAATTAAACACAAAAGGTGTTCTCTTGTATTGACGTTTTAGTTAGTACAAAGTAACAGGTTTTGTTACAGTGTTTTCATACACATACCACACTCTCCTCTTATTTGCCACCATAGTTTCCTGTTCTGCCTTCTACCTTCCCTCTTGAGAGTACCCTTATTGCCACTGAATCCTGCTCAGTTCTGTTTGACACCTACTCAATTACTCTGCTTAGTTTCCACTTTCACTTTCATGAAATTTTTTGTCTCCTTTCATTATCTGCTTTCTACTTTAATGTCTTACACACAGACAGGTAGGTAAATAGACAATAGGTTGATACAGAATATAATTCATCTATGCACATTTAAATAAACTTCACATTTGAGCAAACCATACTTCTCATTCCAACTGTGGCTTACTCTGCTTAACAATGCTTTCCAGTTCCACCATTTTTCTTGCAAATGTCCTAACTTTAATTTTCCTTGTTGATAAAGTTTCATTGTGTATAAGTATCACATTTTTCCTTTTTTTATACGTTTTTATTTTATAATTTAATTTAATTTTACATATCAGCCACGGATTCCCTTGTCCTCCCCACTACCACCCTCCCCTTCCCCCCCGGCCCACCCCCCATTCCCATCTTCTCCAGGGCAAAGACTCTCCTGGGGATTGAGTTCAACCTGGTAGATTCAGTCCAGGCAGGTCCAGTCCCCTCCTCCCAGGCTGAGCAAAATGTCCCTGCATAAGCCCCAGGTTCCAAACAGCCAGCTCATGCACTGAGGACAGTTCCTGGTCAGTCCTACTGCCTGGATGCCTCCCAAACCGTTCAAACTAATCAACTGTCTCACTTATCCAGAGGGCCTGATCCAGTTGCGGGCTCCTCAGCTATTGTTGAGACCAAGATTGGAAAAAGCACAGGGACAAATAGCCAAACAAATGGAAACACATTTTAAAAATCTAATGATCTAAATTTACCACTGAATAAATTATGTACACCAAAGGTATTGGACTAGAGAGAAGACTCAGTGGGTGAAAATATTTGTCATACAAGCCTGATGTCTTGAGGTTGAAGCCTCAGAAGCTACACTAAAGACATATTCAGTAGTTCAATAATCTATAACACTAGTGTGCCCCTATCAGAATACAAAAGGCTGAGACAGCAGTCTACAGAAGCTCATGGGCAAGAACGTGTAGCTAGAGTTTTCCTGCTTGCTTGGCCCACAGTCAGGACAAATCTCTATCACCTGCCAGTAGCTTCTCTTACTACTTCCTGCTGGAGGGGGGCGCTGTATCTTACGGGGAAACAAAGAAAATTTTAGAATTATGGAATAGTCCATGAGGCTGTATCGTCTGGGCCAGTTGCCTTCAAACCATTCTGGATGTTGGATCATCTGGGCCATGGTATCATCGGAGACCTTTCAGGGGGTCTTGGCTGGTCAAACCTGATGTATCTTAATCTTGAACAAATCCATAGCCTCTGGCTTTCTGTGGAAACAAAAGCAGAGTCTCCTTTCCAAAGTAACATATCCTTATATCCAAATTTTGAAGTCAAGGTACCTTTAAAATATACATTTTGGCATAACTCAACAGCTTTTACAATCAAATGTTTTTCTACAGTTAAAAATTCCAAAGACAACACAATCCAGATTCTCTGTGTAATATCCATTTTTACGTGGCTTATTTTTTATACTACCTTTACTGTCTCTTTAATGACTTTATTTTTTAAAACTATGTATTTGTTTCTATAACTCTATATATCACCTTTTTTGTCTCTTTCAAGCCTACGTATCTTTTACAAACATTGTAAACTATTACATCTGAATCTGTCTTATTGTGAATCTCTTGCCTTAAACTGCATCAGCTGTGGCTGCTGGCTCCGCCCACCTCAGCTTCCCAACATGGCTACGTTTACCACCAGCTCTGGGAGCTATCCTGGGTCTATGCTTTTATCCAAGCAGCATGTAGCCCAAAAACTTCTTTTTTGTTTTGTACCTGCAAAGGCTAAATCCACCACGCAGCTTAATGTGCCACTTGCAGAGGCCTGATTCCCTCCATACGGCAGGTCGAGCACGCACGCTAGGAACCCACCAGTAGCTCAAACCCGCAGCTGCCGCTCATTTGAGAGAGACAATTAGGAACTGTTTTTAGCTCCGTTTTAGAATCTTTTTTTCTCAGGTTTTAGGTGGAAACTCTTGCCCCACGTTGGGCGCCATTTGTAGCTAGAGTTTTCCTGCCTGCTTGGCCCACAGTCAGGACAAATCTCTATCACCTGCCAGTCCCACAGCCTCAGACCCGACCAAGTAAACACAGAGATGTATATTGGTTACAAACTGTATGGCCATGGCAGGCTTCTTGCTAACTGTTCTTACAGCTTAAATTAATCCATTTCCATTAATCTATACCTTGCCACATGGCTCGTGGCTTACCGGCATCTTCATATGCTGTTTGTCATCGTGGTGGCTGGCAGTGTCTCTCTGACTCAGCCTTCCACTTCCCAGCTTTATTCTCCTCCTTGCCCCGCCTATACTTCCTGCCTAGCCAATGGCCAATCAGTGTTTTATTGATTCATCAGCAACACATTTGCCATACATCCCATCAGAAAAACAACTCTCTCTTAAGGTAGAAATGTAAGAAGTGAAACTTGAAGGTTTTTCTCTAACCTCCATGTGTGGCCTGTGACACACTCACACAGGCACATGTACAAAGAATTGGAAACATACACCACCCATATACACTAAAATATAAAGACATATATATGTATGTAAGACAGACAAAAAAATCACTTTTTAATATGCTTGCTACCTTTGCTATTAGATAGACTCCAGAAATTTATGCACAGATATCTCTGAGATGCAAATTTTGAATAATTATGGACTCCCATGCATCTTTACAGCACTGATTAGAGAATCCATATTACCATGTCTAGCGATTAAATTCAGATAGCCTGGAGCACTTGCACCACAGAATCTGTAAGTACCACAACCTAAGTTCCAGTAAAAATCCAACAGTTGTTTACTTAAGACTTATCAATCCATTGTGAGAATAAGAAGTTTTATATCATGAGGTCTAAGGTTTATTTTTGCAAAATAATTCACTTATTCTTTTCATTTGATGCTCTTATTGAAATGCAATGTGACTTTCCCTTTAGATGTCATTACAGATAAGAAGTCATTTGCATAGGATTCCCAAGAGCCTATTAAATTTAGTTTGGCATTATGCTTTTCCTGCTTATTATACTTTGAATACCCTTCAACTCATGTGTCACTAATTTAACCTTAAAAATTAAAATAAAAATTATAAAACCTAAAAGAAAAATACATTTAAAAGTAAGTAAATACCATTCAATGTAAAAAAGGATTGAAATGAATATGCCAACATATTGTTCTTTTAAGCAAAAAATAATCAGCATGCTTTCACATTGACAGGTAACCACCAATGTGCATTTTATATATTTGAGAGAGTTGACTTAATAATACTCCTGTGAAACTGGTAAATAATGACTAGGATGGAGGAGAAACAGAACAATTCACCCTGGATGTACTGAGGATGTAGTCTGATACAGAAGTGAGTGAAATAGCTTTGCCATCTGACAGACACTCTGCCACAATCTGCTTATCCTCCCACAGAGGGAACAGGAGTAACAGGGATGTAGGAAAGCAGGAAAAAGGCAAGGCCTGTGTATATGACAATCTGTAGGAAGGGAACAGTGGAGGTACCCCAGAGACAGATCTGGGAATTCTTTGCAATCAGTATGAAATATAAATAGGACCCCCTTTTTTTTTAATATCCAGTGCACCTTCAAGTTGTAAGCCTGCAGAATTTAATAAACCAGCTGTAATTAAATGCCAAATGGCAGCTTTCTCAAGAGTTGGAAAATAATTTGCATGAGTATTTATGGATTGATAGTATTGACTATGGCCTTAAGAAGTTATCTGGCCCATCCTCACTTTCTAAGCAGTTCCACAGCAACTATTCTCTTTCAAAATACATAAAGATGGAAATATCCATTTCATAATGTGTCTATTTACTAATTGTCAAAAATTATCTAAGCATGTAAATAATATTTCTGTGGGGGTTATATGTTCATAATTTGTATGAATAACTACAGTTAAAATATGTTTAGCGCATTTTCTGAACATAATAAAATGAATGTTGATCATTAAGAAAAAATTCTAAAATAGAGCTAAAGGCTTCACATTTTTAATATTTTTCTAATATAAAAATTAATTGATGCTATATGTGTGTGCATGTATGTATGTATGTATGTATGTATGTGTGTGTGTCAGCCCTGGAATTAATACAGTCACACAGAGAGTCTAGTTTTGCTTAGCCTTTCTATGCTGAATGATATTTGAAGGGTGCTGGTCTGAGAGCTAGGTGAATGCATGGCTACCGTGTTCTCACTGCTTCTAAGAATACAAGTATGTAAATGTTCAACTAACCTCTCAGTGTAATTTAGAAAAAAGAAAGAAAAAATACTAAACAAGTAAATAGTATAAAAGCTTTCTTACAAAAAATCACAGGGTATATCTATTTTATCAAGAAACACATTTATTTGAGATTGAGTACTTACCAAATTGTGTTTCAGGTTTGTCTGGTTTTTTCTTCCATTTACAGACTAGCCATTTACAGCTATGAATTAGTTCACTATTTATTCATATATTAAAATCTATGCAAAGCCATTGTTGCTGTAGATATATCCCTGTATTCTCTAGAAAGCTGAGCCTAATGCAGAATGCCAGATACATATGAAATTCTGACACAAGTTACAGTTGCCAGGGAAAAGTAAAAAAAAGGCAGAGTATGAATGGGTTAGAAAGTCACAAGTGATAAATGATGAATTTCACACACTCATGTAGATATTCTGCCTAAGATTTATCTGAAATCATATTCAAATTCTCAAATTGATTCCAGAACATTGTAGAGTTTTTTCTTTCCTAACTGTATGTTTATTATAAGCACTGTATAGATCTAATTGCAATGTCTAGATATAACATCAGCTGCTTTTATATGTAACTCTTTTGGTTCATATAAGCTGAGGAGAGAGGACACATTCTAGAATTGTATCTAAATCAGCAGATGCAAACCTAATAGAAAGAGAATGCAGAGCTCATTCTTCTTGTGGAAAGGTATCTACTATGAGGAAGCAAGCATGCTTCCCCAGGGAGCACATAACAGACATGTCTGACTGTATGTTGAGGGATGTTTTCTATTGTAGACTCTATAAATGCTTCCTACTCATCAAAATGTCACTGGGAACTGTATTGCCTGGTACCCAAAAAGTTCATTGAACACTTTTTAATAAACAATATTTTAAAGATTCATGATGATAATATTACCAGTTATTTATGGCCACTTAGTTACAGTAATTATTATTGCATGTATTCGGTAGACAACTGAAACTTTACCAAATTGTATAAAGGTCACTCATACCTTCCTTTATGACATTTTATTAGTAACTGACAAATTTCCCAATAAGTAAAGTTATCTTCTCTAAATATTTTTTTTTTTACTGTTAGGGTGAGAAGATTATAATAAACCCATTAATGCTTTCTAATATGGAAACCTAAGCTGGTGTAAATGATCTGATTTAAGGATTAATTATCACTACCATGCTTAGTATGGTTCAGCAGAACTGAGTATTGAATTTTAAAGAATTTTTAAAAGCTTCTTAAAGCTTTGATTGCTTGAAATTGTCTATGAGCAAACGTTATGAAAGAATATCCTCTGGCTCCCATTTCTTGTCAATTGTTAAACATTTATCAATGCAACTTTTAATAAGTTTTAGAAGTAAATATACAAATTTAAACTAAATTGTATTTTACAAGAATCTATACTCACAATGTTTTCAAAATAGTTTAGGCTCAGGCACAACTATGAAATATGTACCTATATTTCCATCTGTTCCCTCTCATTATCAAAGTAGAAAAGGTATTTGTAGATTTATTAGAAAAATCATTTAACTTTTGAATTAGAATAACACATTTAAATGCAGTAGCATATTTCATGAGGATTTTCCTTTTGGATGGAAATATCAGTTAATATAATTCTTGCCTCCCAACCACAAGGAACTGCATTTGGGTACCTAGACTCACAAAATATTTAGGTGGTATGATGTGTGCATGCTTATTACTAGACAGATGGAGTAAGTTGACATATACTGATCAAAGATTTTAGGTTTATGAAGAAAAAGTATAAAATTAAAGGCAGAAAGCAATTGTGATTAAAACACCCAATATTAACTGCTTCTACATGCATATTAATACATCCACACTTATATACACCAACACCAACCGTATATCACACACACACACACACACACAAATATGTTGTTTTCTTTTTAAAATAATTTCATTAATTCTTCGAGAATCTGTACAATGTATTTTCATCATATTCATCCCTCTTCTCCAACTCTTCCTAGATCCTTCCCACTCTCTATCCACCTAACTTCATGCTGCCACATCTCTGCTCATGTGGTCCAGTTTGTGTGGGCTGCCTTCTCATAGATATAGGGCCTTTCCTAGTATGTAATGTACCAAATATTACACCATTAAAGTATAGTAAACTGACTTTCTCTCTCACCATAGCAATAAAAGGCCAATAGATCCTCATCTAGGGACGAAATCCATGCCATCTCCCCTTCTCCATGCATGGGTTTTGTCTTGTTTGACTGTGTGAGGGTCTTATTCATGCTGTCACAGTCACTCTGAGTTCATATGTGCACCTGCCCTTTGGGGTCTGTGTTAACACTGTTTCCTTGAATTCATTCACAACCTCTGGCTCTTAAAATCTTTCTGTCCCTTTTCTGTATTGGTACCTAAACCTTGAGAGAAGCATATGATACAGACATCCCACTTGGGTCTTAGAACTTCAAAGTCTCTTATGCATAACTAACCAGCTATGAGTCTCTGTGCTAATTGTAATCTGTTGCAAGAAGCTTTTCTGAGGGCTGAGTGATGCACTGATCTGTGGGTATAGCAATAAGTCCTTAGGAGTTCTTTTATGGTTATGTCCATTTAGCAGAGTAGCTGTAGCAAATTTTCCACATGACCTGAGAAGTATATACCATGTGATGGAATAGGCCTTAAATCTAACTTTAAAAAGTGTTTGGTTACATCAATAAAATATGTGACACTACTAGGGAGTGGGGGATAACTTGCCAGGCAGATTATTACTGTAACTCAAAGGGTTCACAGATAGATGAGATTATTTCGTTTTGGCTCTGAGTGTATGCATAATATCTCTTAGGACTATGAATGCTAGCTGGTAGAGATGAAAGTTTTAGCTGAATATCAGCTACAGTTCTCCATGTTTTGTTACTCAAGTACATGGTGTCTTCAAAATACAGTCTCACTCTAAGGTTTTGAAAAGTAACCAAAAGCATTGAGAATATGTTTTATATAGAGAGGGTTTATGTGACATCAGTGGCCAACAACTCAAAAGGAGGCAACCAATTCCTGGGAGTGGGGGTTTTATTTAGTAGCACATGATGTCTATTTGGGGTGTTTTCCCCCATTGTAGAATAACCCCATTTAAACACTTTTAAAATATGTATATATTTTAGGAATTTTCTATAACAATAGGTTTCTATGTCTTTATGAAAAGTGTTTAGTCAAGGTTATTCTTCCTCACACTCCCTACTCTACACTGTTTCCCTTCTCTACTGCACCCTATTAGATCATTCCTGTTTCATTTCCTCTGCCCCATTTATAACAGTATACCCTGTTTTCTGTTCCTTCAAAGATGTCCTCCTTCTCCACAGTCCTTAACTAAAGCTCAAAACCTAACATCCACATAAGAGAGAAAACATACTATCTTTGTGTTTCTGGATCAGTCAGGATGATTATTTCAAGTTCCATAAGTTACCTGCATTTTTCATATCTTAGTGTTTGTTAATGGCTGAATAATACCACACTGTATAACTGCCATATTTTCATTATCCAGTGATCAACTGAAGAACATTTAGATTGATTCTATTTCCTTGCTATTATGAATAGAGCAATATTAAACATGGGTAAGCACGGTTCTCTGTAGTAAAATATGGAGTTCTTTAGATATATGTCCAATAATGGTATGTGGTGTGGTTTCTTCTACAAGATTCAGGATATCAGGTCTTATGTTGAAGTCCATGATTCATTTGGAGTTAGTTTTATACAGAGTTAGAGATACTGATCAAGTTTCATTCTTCTACTGATGGGTAGCAAGACTGATCACCAGTTGAATTCACTTTCTTTTATTTGATATGTATTTTTATTAAAAAATCAAAAGTTGACAGGTTTGTAGACTTATATCCAGGTCAATTGTTTCATTTATCAATGTGTCTTTATTTATGTAAGTAGCACACCATTTTCACTACTGTAGGTCCATATTGTACATAAGTTCAAGAATGGTGATACCATCATCAGTTCCTTTATACTACGGGTTTGATTTAGCTATTCTCTTAGGATTTCTGTTGATATGACAACCACAATGACTAAAGGCAACTTGGAGAGGAAATAGTTTATTTTTCTTATACTGCCCATCATCAAAGGAAGTCACTGCAGAAATTGTAGGCAGAAACCTAGAGGCAAAAACTGTTATAGAGGCCATGAAGGAATTCTGCTTACTAGTTTGCTTTTGTGACTTTCTCAGCCCATTTTCTTATATCATTCAGGACCATCAGCTCAGAGGTAGCACCACCCACAATGACCTGGGCCTTTCCACATCAGTCATCAATCAAGAAAGTGTACCACAGACTTGTCCACAGACCAATCCAGTGGGGGCATTTCCTCAACTGAAGTTCCAGCTTCCCAAATGACTATGCTGTGTCAGATTGACATATAAACTAGATGGCATAGCTATTCTGGATTGATTTTTTGATTCCCTATTAATTTTCCATATTATAAATTATGTTTTCAATTTCTGTGCAGAATTGTATTGGAATTTTATGTGGGTAGTTTTTACTCTGTAAATTTCTTTTGGAAGAATGGCCATTTTCACAATCTTAATCCTACCAATCCATGAACAGGGAAGGTCTTTCAATCTTTGTTTCAATGTTTCTTCCATCTCTTTCTTCAGTCTGACATACTTTATCATGCGAGGTTTTTACCTAGTTAGATTTATTTCATAATTATTTAGATAGTTAGATCTTGAATGGTTCTGTTTCCTTGAATTATTTTGATAAAGCTTATTTTTATGTGTTCACTTTATATCCTGACACTTTACTGAACATATTTATCATTGTGTAAATTCCCTTATAGGATGTTTAGAAAATTTTATGCAGAAAATAAAATCATCTGCAAGTAAATCTAAGCTCAACTCCATGAGATTCCAAGTCAACATGGGCTTTGGCTGATAAACAAGCAAGTGGGGGTAGGAGGACTGTCTCTGGAGGTACCTAACAGGGTTCCAGGCTGACTTCACTTTGTCCTGGAGCCCAGTGGTGTGTGGAGTGGCTGACACTCAGGCAGGCTGGTAAACTGGCTGCTTTATTTTTCCTTTATTTTTCTCCAAAGCCTGAAATCAAACTATAACCCAGAGCAATTCCCTGATACTGTATCCACTCACTTTTCTACCCCCCAGAGAATGAGATAGCACTCCACAGTGGCTCCTATTTCCTGCCTCTTTGGAAACAGGCATGTTCTCGTGTAGACGCCTGTGTTTCCCCATTTGCTGCCTTATAATAACATTTGCTTTCATTTTGCACCATGCTCAAATGTCAATTACCTTAGGCTACACAGTTGCCCACACAGTGGTTCTCTGATAGCATAAGCATCATGTGAAATGCAAATCCCAGGCCCTGTGCCAGAATGACTAGTTCAGAAGTGCTGGCAATCAGATCCAGCAGTCTTCCCTGTAGAGCCTTTCAGCAGGGTCAGATCCATGTCTGTTTTCAGGACGGATTTTTTTTTTACTGTGAACTTTTAAAGACAGAAACTATTTGTGTTATGAATCACTCTAGACCCGCTTATCTACAGAGGTCATGGAAAACAGTGGGAATGGAATAATTAGAACTTTAAAAGATAATCTTTAAAAGCTTTATATAAAAAACTCTAAATTATATTATGTTCTGGGCAACTCTATCCCAAAATGTTTGTATGCCACCAAGAAATAGATTCACATTTAATCAATTTTTAAGTCCTCATTTTCTCTGAAAATATGTTATGCACACCAGTCAGTGCTTAGCAAAATTCTTCATGGTGGTTGCCTGAAAATACCCATAGTGGAAGAAAGCACATGGATATTATTTCACACTGATCCCATTGGGGAAATAAAAGATGACTCATGCTGTTATAGTCCATCTTCTCTTCATAACCCTGCAGAAGAGTTTTGTTTTAAAGAAAAGTGGGAAAGTAGCACAAGAAAAAGAGTTTGGCATCCGGACTATAACAGTCAGAGTAAAAAGCTCAAAAGACTTATGTGAAAGATGACATCTAGAATCTTGGAAGTCCCCAGAACACCTTCCACATGGAGAGTCAGCATGCCACAGGTGCACACCACATGAGCAGGTGAGGAAAATGAAGAGGCTGCCAGGCTGTGATAAATGCTTGTTCATAATGGATTCCACCCAAGGTGCCCTTCTGCATCTGGCATCTATCTTAGTGTGTGTGATTTTGGACTTGTATCTCTCAAGAACACAAAGAAACTCACAGAACTAAAAGATATGATTAGATTGTCAACAAGCTATATATGGCTGTCTCAGCAACTGTAGCTCAGGGAGTGTTTAAGAAACTTGTGTACTTAAAAAGAAATAGATATGTAGCCTTCCTTTTTGATTAGACAGAAAAGGGGAGGTGCTGTGGGATGTTCTGTATGCTATGAATGTGTTGCTCTGGTTGGTTGATAAATAAAAAGCTGATTGGCCAGTAGCCAGGCATGAAGTATAAGCAGGATAAGCAGACAAGGAGAATTCTGGGAAGAGGAAGGCTGAGTCAGTAGACACCAGCTTGCTGACCAGGGAGCAGCATGTAATGGCACACGGAACATGTGGTGACATATAGATTAACAGAAATGGGCTGAGTTTAAGTGTAAGAGCTAGTCAGTAGTTAGCTTGAGCTAATGGCCAAACAGTTATAAATAATATTAAGCCTCTGTGTGATTATTTTATAAGCAGGCCATGTCACTGCAGGGCCCAGGCAGGACCGGAGAAACTTCAACTATATAGATAGGCAGGATAAGTAAGATTCATCACTATTAAATGGAAGATATAGTTAACTAATGTTAGTTAACTAAAATTATGGAGATTAATATTCTTTTTAATCTAAAATATTTCAGGCTTCATAGTTTATATCTCTATCCCCTTGGGAAGCTGAGGCAGGTGAGTTGCCAGGGGTGGAACTCTCTGGCAAAACACCAGAAAATATATATAAGACAATGACAAATGGAGCAATAAATAAGTTCACACAAAATGATATTATCATATAAAAATATGTAGTATATTAACTTTACATGTAGAAAATTTGGTGTAAAATATGCAGGAATTATGAACTTATATTTCCAAGAATTAAAGGAAAATCAAACCTGTCTTTCTCTATTTTCTGCCTTTGAAGGTCAGATAAAATTTAAAAATCTTATGTGGATCTCGGCTAGTATTTTAAATAGGTTATATCTTTTCAAAGAATTAAAAACCTAAAGATTTGTAGCTAAAACAAGAATTTGAACATAATAAACTATTCAGTAAAAATGCAAAAAGTATTCAAACTTATTTAGTCTTTATAGGGAAAAAAGATTTGTAGCATCAAGTGTTTCATTGTTTATGAAGGAAAATTTTACACAAGACTATGAGAAATGTTGTGGAAATTGCCATATTTCTAGAAGGAAGTGCTTGGGATTAACAAATATTTTACAACAAAATACTTAGGTCAAATACTACTTCCCTATCATGGCAAACTGATAGCACTCAAGGTCCTCATAATGCATCTTGCATTCTGTCTGGTAGAATCTGCAATGCATCTTTCAGGGATGAATTCCAGCACGGACAGGTGGCCTGCTCAGGGGTGGAGTCGGTCCTTCCCCTTTCTAGCATCCGTGAGTGAGGTTCCTCTCTGCTTTCCAACAGGTGGGAGAGTCTGACCCTTTTTATTTTCTGCTGAAGTCAAGCCCTCACTGTAGGTTTTCAGTTAGCAGGGGCGCCCTCTAAATGTTCCCCCCACCTTTAGTCCCCACCAGACTTCTCATTTGATATCTAGTCACTGAAAGCCCACTGTTTTTGAAGATCTACTTTAGTAGTTTTCTTTTTCCAAATGGAAGAAATTGTAAGCGCTGATGTGTTTTGGCATCTAAGAACTTTAACTGTGGAACCCATCCTACTTCTGGCCATATCTTCTCTACCTAAGCCTTAATCAAATCAATGTAATGTCCACACTCTTCTGTTGCCACTGTTCACTTCTTCCTCGTGTAAACTCTACTTCATAAAAAAATATATATATATATATATATATGTTTCTTGAAATTGCCTTCTTTTCAACACAGAAGAGGCAGTTTTTAGAGGCAAGATGTTTGTTGGGGGCATGACTGAGTGGTTTTCTACCAGAGCTTCGGGAACCTGTTATTGGCTTGCCCCTGTGGAAAGTGACTCCCCATCCTGTAGCAGCATCAACTGTTAGTAACTCCTGAGGGGGCTTCCTTCTCTACACTCACTTTAGCTGTCTTGAATTTGTTCAGGTAACCACATTTCACAGCTCTCTTTTCCATTCTCTGCCTCTTTTTTTTTTCCTGTCTCTTTGTCTGAGATGTTTGCTGGGCCTTGAGGTGGGGAGAAGCTGGTACAGATGTTCCAGCTGCAGCTACCACTCATCACCCCTTATTCTTGGGACTTTGAAGTGTTATGGGTCTCTGCATTAACCACTACCCACTGCAAAAACGAACTTCTCTTACCAAAGTCGAGAGAATCACACATCTATGGATAAAGACATAAATACCTGGAAAACAGTTTGATCATACAATTTAACAAAACAACACCAAGTTCACCTGTTGGACCATTAGCCATGGTTTTTGATCATGTTTATAGTACCAGCAAGAATTCCTTCCTATAGAGAGTAGACTTCATATCCAATCAAAAATTATTTGTTGGTAGTGTGTGTATTTCCCTTTGGTGCGTGAGCAGGCTTTTGGGAGCTCACTACCTATAATGGGACACCTCACACATCCTACAGGCAGGGGGAGGGGCTTGAACTTGCCTTTACTAAATGTACTTCTCAAGGGAGGCCTTACATTCTTGTAAGAGGGAATGAGAGTGGGTTGGCAGGGGGAGTCTGGAGGGGCAGTAGGATAGAATAGGGTGATCTTGGATTGGTATGTAAAATGAATAAAAAATTTCCTTACTAAAAAAAATTAGTAAGTGGGTATACTCTAAAAAAAGGAATATTTGTTTATCCCTGTAAATAGTATCAATAACTATTACTCCAGTGGGTCCATTCTTGCCTGGAGAGCTATTATTTTACTTTGCAGGGTCTTGCACTGAATAAGATCCCCTTACTAGCCTGCATAGCCATGACATGCACTATAAAAGTGATCTAGCAGGGGGAAGATTCCTGGTCAGTCAAGGAGGATTTTTCAATATTCTGTTTCCAAAATGAGTGATGTCTTCAGAAATAGGCTCTTACCATCTAGTTATGGTAGACAACCAAGAGTGCTAGCAATAGCATATATATATATATATATATATATATATATATATATATATATATATATATATATATTCGAGTTTCTTTGGGGCCTTCCTGATCAATAACCCCACAGTGGGGTAACTTGTGCTTGACATTGAGATTTTCATTTAACTTGTATCCTTTGGGAGCAGCATGATTAAACAGTGTGGAGTAAATCTGTTCACACTCCTCTTTATATCATATTGCAATTAGCTTACAAACTAGTGGGGTTTAATAAAACGTTCTCATGCGTCCCTGGTTTGGGTTGGTCTACCTCTCATTCTTCCTCCCTCTCCTTCATTTACCTGCTCCTTTCCCTGCTTAAACTGCTAGCCCCCATTTTTCCTTCTCCTTTCATTCTTTCATATCACATGAATTCACTTGAACCACTTTCATTTTTTGTGTGTGTTGCAATAGGTTCCCACACAGCTTCTTTGTGTGTCCTTCATTTGGGTGGATCATTTCCCCCACTTCTTCCTTCCCAGCTCCATCACTCCACCACCTTCATGTACCCTTCTGCCATCAGTGTTTACCATTTCAGTTTCACTAATCTCCCTCATTATACACCCCCCTCCTAGGTTTGTTTCTGGTTTCCTGGCATCCACGTGTACTTTGGGTTAAACATAGAAATCGAAAGAAGTTAGGAGCTACACGTAAGAGTGAATATCCAGCATTTGCAATTCTGTGCCTGAGCTTCCTCATTCAGTAAACTTTTTCCAGTTCCATTCATCATGTAAATAGATGGGTGTTCCATGATTTCCTTTTTTCTAAGTAGTTGAGAGATATCCTGTTGTAGTTACATCCATTATGTTTTTAATCTACTCCTTTGTTGATGAAAACTAACTTGATTCCATTTTTCAGCTATTGGGAGTAGTATAGCAATGACCTTGAATACATAGGTGTCTGTGTAGCAGGATGTAGTCCATTGTGTACATGCCCGGGAGTGTTATATAACTTTGTCATTTGGTAAGTCCATTTCTATTTTTCTGAAAATAAAATCCCTCCATACTGACTCCAGAGTTTGTAGACTACTTTCAGCCACTACAGGTAGTGCATATGGGGTGCCCTTTCCCTGCATTCACACCACCATTTGTTGTTATTTGTGTTCTTGATAATCATTCTGACTAAAGTGAAATGAAATCTTAATATAGTTTTACTTTGCATTTCCCTGGTAGCTAAGGATGTTATGACTTCACTGTCCATTTGTATACTTTCATAGTAAATGAAATTATAGTTATTTCTCAGGAGACTTGGATGGGAATACATCATTGCAAGGTAGAACTATGGGCCCAGAAGGATCACCAGAAACTTGAGATCTATCTTTTACTGTGAACTGGGTATATTGTGATATTATTAGAAAATTGTAGGTCTACAGCCAAGAAAATAAAATGTACTTTTCTTTGTATGTATGTATATTTAAGCCTTCTGCACAGGACATTGCCATTTTAACATTATTATTTGAATTATCTCTGTAAAAAGAATATTGAGTTAATAAAAAGTAGGGAACTTTAATTTTGTTAATTGTGCTGAAAGAGAGTTTAACCAGACTCCAGAGTGGTGGGATCTTTTACCTTTCCACGACTCAGGTTTCTGGCCTTGTTATCTTGCCTCTCAATGAAGTGAATGAAATATTGGCACTAAACAGTCATCAATCTTATGCCGTTAGCTATGACTCATAACAACTGGTATGTAAAGTATTTTGCTTTCATGCAAGTTTTCTCACCTTTATGAATTCTTGTCTTGTTTTTTTATTTCTCATAGTGAGAAACAATATCTTCCATATCTCTGGTTCTACCATGTCCCTCACCATAGTGGTTTTCCAGTGAATTTGTTTCTATAATTTGAAGACTAATGCAGAGTCACAAGAGATACCTCATCATTTATTTCAGAACAGCTTCATCATTTAGGGGTTCTATTGGCAGGAGAGAAAGATGTAAGGCATTTTTCTCGTGGATAAATGAAGAAGAATCAGGAATCTTGCCATCTTTATTACTTGTTTGTAGTCTCTTTCCCTTCCTGTCTTTCTGTCAAGGATCTTTCCAGCTCTTACTCTCTCATAACTATTATCTATTAATTGGCATATACATTTCTGTAAAGCCTGTTGAATATTCTATAGCTCCAGACAAGGGAACCTGAACAATATTCTTGAGATAGTAGGATATTACCCACAGACCAAACAGATATTGCTGACCTAAAAGCTATACCTTCTGTTCCTCTTCATTGATTAAAATTATGCAAGGAGTTACTGGCATTACTTCTTGATGTTTGTCAATTAACAACTCATACCCTCAGCAAAGGATTAAACCAGAGCAATTGCCACAGATCTGGCCCTTTTTATGAGAGACCAATGAGGAAAAAGGAGGTGTTTACTGAAATGTTTTCAGAGAATATTAAACAGTCACAAGGGAGTAGTTGTCAGAGTTGAAATAAAGTCACACAATGTACTTGCCTGTAATCCCAGAATTGAGGAAATGAAGCATTAGGATCATAAATTTGAGGCAACCTAGACTTCAAAGTCAGATCTTGTCCCACCAAAAGGATGGAGTTGTTTGTCACAGACTTTCTGAAGGTAACTAAAGCCAAGAGATTATGTAGAAATGGTTCTTCACGCTAACCTGACAGTATCATAATATATGTTAGCCATGGCTCTTGCATTTTGTTTATGGTATTTGTTATAGGCAAAGGCATATTTTACTTCAAGATTGAGATACTAAAACAATGAGGATGAAAATATAGAAGCATTTGTGCTTCCCTCTTTGGCTGTCACACTGTTGATTCCCAAGAAATGAGACTTTGCTCAGGAATCTCCCATTGAGAGAAAAATAGCTTAAGCCACAGGGACATCCTGAGGAAGAATTTGTCTTCTGGAGAAAGTTATACAACTTGTCAGGTGACCTTGCAGATGAGACTTATCTTTCAAGAGAGACTTGGAGTTGAGACAATGGTGGGCAGAAGACCGCCACACTCTTCTGGACTGTTTAGACATGCATGTCTCTTGTTTTCCATTTAAACCCTACTTTGATGATGAGACCCCTGAAGAAAAACTAGGGGATCTACTGGATTTCTTTGTCCCTTATTTTATTGTAGCCACATTGAATAAATTCTCTCTCTCTCTATATATATATATATATATAGATAGATAGATAGATAGATAGATAGATAGATAGATAGATAGATGGATAGATATGGATATAAATAGATAGATAGAGATAGAGATAGATAGACACATAGATAGATACATAGATAGACAGATACATAGATAGATATCTCATTTTAACAGATTTTGTCCCATTTCTGATTTCTTAGCCTCCAAATTTTGCTTGGTTAATTTCCTTCCTGAAAAAAAATATGCTGGTGTCACTATTTCTTAACAAATTGTCTATGGAAGGGAAAATACCATAATGACTACATCCCTCAGATGGCTCCAAGATAATGAAATAAAGCACTTCCAAATGGGTCTATGGTTTGCATAATATATGAAAAGTTATTTAATTCTTAACTCAAAACACTGTTATAGGAAACTGGGAGCCTAAAGGCCACTCCAGAGAATCTGGCTGGGCCCAATTGTAAGTGATTAGTTGTAAACGAAATATTGAAGGTCTACAAGCAAATATTGTTATTTGAAAATATTTTACTAACCTTTCCAAACAGAACAGTAACAACAAGGACAACAAAAACCTTTTGCTGTATAACCTCTTGCTCTTCATTTTCTAGATACTCTAGATAAGAAAATGTTCCCATCGCCCCTCCCAGAAATGAAATGAAAGAAGATAAAAATTGGTCAAAGCTTTGAAAACAAAATATGTCATATTAAACTGCTTGTGTTCTTATCTAACTTTTAATGTATTATATTAGACAAACTATAAGTCAGTAAACTGCTCTTCATGATCTCAATCTTGTACAAAATAATTCCAGTTAAGATAGATGAAGAAAAATTATTTTCTCAAATTTTCTCTCTGGTAGCTAAAGTACCTTCTGAACATTCTGTAGTTCTGTGTTGACAAAACCACAATAGTAATGATCCACTAGTCAGGACATGACACAGAGTGTGCCGTGCACACAGCATTATTCTATGATAGTGAAAAAAGGCTAATATTGGCAGTTCCTAAATTGAGCAAATTGTCAGAGCATCAATTTATTGTGACTCTATACACAGTAAAAATTATGAAACAACATCCTATCTAGTGATGCTTACTTGCAAGTGCAGATGAACTAGTTTATTTATCTAAAAAATTAATATATTTTAGTAGGAAGTGTGAAATCAAAATTTGTATTTTACTATCTCATAGATCCAGCCCTGTATTCTGAAATTGTAAAAATTCTGAAATCATGAAATTCAAACCTCAGTATAAGTTATATAGGTTCTTTGCCATGTTTCAATGTTTCATAATCAAGTTGTTAGCAAAACTGTGAAGAAAATTAGCCCACTTATGTCTTTGCCATTAGTGATTTTTTTTTTTACTGAATTAATGTGACACAAATTCTCAACATATAATTTTCCAATTGTATATAAATACCACCTAAAAAATATTGACTCCAAATGATAAGAACAAACAAAATGAAGAAATCCCTTACTGATTCAGACTAATGTGTTTATTACCTAGATTCAAACAAACAACAGATTTTAATAATTCAAATACTACTTTTTCATTGTGTGCTTTGGGCCACATCACAGAGGTCATAATGACCAAACATCAGTGATGTCACTAACATGTAGCTTATTTGGTTTGCTGTTTGAACTCCCTCAGTTAAATAACCCAAATCAAAGAGGTCATAGGAACAAATGTCAGTGATGTCACTAACATATAGCTTACCGGGTTTTGCTAACTTAGCTCCCACAGATAAATCATGTTAGAATATCATCTTGTTGGTAACATTTTATGGCATTACTAGGAGTTTTTAAATACTAAGGGAATTTTTAATTAAATTTTCAAATAGCTTCAGTGAGGGGAATTTTAAGCAAGGATCTATTAAGTAATCTAAGCAAAGTCTGCACATATAGCTCAATTACCTATGTTCATCTGTAAATGTGAATAAGAACCTGCTGCTCTAGAATACTATTTCTGTACACTGTGAATATGTATTACTCTCATTGATTAATAAAGAAGCTGGTTGGCATATAGCAAGGCAGGACAAAATTAGGCAGGACAATCAAATTGAGGATGCTGGGATAAAGAGGGGCAGAGTCAGAGAGATGCCAGTCAGATGCTGAGGAAGCAGGATGTATAGCAAATGAGGTAACAAGCCACATGGAGAAGCACAGATAGAAATATGGGTTAATTTATGTGTAAGAGTTAGCTAGTAACAAGCCTGAGCTATCAGCCAAGAATTTACAAGTAATACTAAGCCTCTGTGTCATTTATTTAGGAGCATATGCTCAGGACAGAAAAACTCCATCTATAACCTGCTTAAAATTACTAACAACAAATAAATAACTGGACTCAAATCCTTTGCCATATGTAAACAGTGGCATCTCTCTTTAAACATGGAACTCCTTTAGGAATTCATATGTTTGGTTTCTTCCCCTTTAGCCCATCTTTATTCCATTGTATCAGCTGTCAATCCACAGAAACACTTTCTACCAAAGACTCCTAGGAGCCACACTGGGCTGGGACTCAGGTAGGAAATTTCATTATTTTTTGTCCTCCTTGAGATCTCTCCAGTCTCATTCTCAATCCTGTGGGGAGCTGGCTTGCAGAGGTCCCCATCTTAGTGCCTATTTAACTTAATTCTTTCTTGGCAATCCTCTCTGCCTTCTCATCGAGTCCATCTTCATTCTTTTGTGTCAATAATGATCCCTAGAAACACTTTCTACCAGGCACACAGAGTAGCCCCTTTGGGAGGGGATTCACATACAAGCTTCTAACTGTCTCTTCTGTCTTCCATTATACTCTGTCCAGGCTTATTCCTAGTCCTGCAGCAGAATGTAGTCCCTCCTCCCACCTCAATTTCATTCACTGGGGATACTACCTCTTGGTGTGGAATCAGGATCCCACTGCCCCTTTTATAGTATCTCTCCAGACTTAGTCTGTGCCCTAATGCAGGCTGTGTCCAGGAGCCCCTGCTTGCTCCACATCTCCACTACAAGAGAACTCTGTCTATAGGTGCCAACGGGATCCTTCTTTCTCCTTTCCACAACCATCCTCAAACAGAGGACCACAAATAGACAATAGGCAGAGGGAGATCTTAGAACATTCAGCCTTAGAAGGATGTCTCCATCAAATTCCTTTGCCCAGGGATGAGAGAATTGTGCAGAAAAGAAGAAGGAAAGAATGTAATAACCAAAGGGGGTGGAGGATATCAAGGAAACAAGGCCTTCTAAATGTGACAGGATCAAAGCACATATGAACTCACAGAGACTGAGGTAAGCTGCATGTCTACACCAGATGGATCCCTAGAATTGAAAGAAGTGGACACATTCCCCCTCATACTTTCAAAATAGCCTCAAATAATAAAAGGTTTCTACTGGCCGGGCGGTGGTGGCGCACGCCTTTAATCCCAGCACTCGGGAGGCAGAGCCAGGAGGATCTCTGTGAGTTCGAGGCCAGCCTGGGCTACCAAGTGAGTTCCAGGAAAGGCGCAAAGCTACACAGAGAAACCCTGTCTCGAAAAACCAAAAAAAAAAAAAAAAAAAAAAAAAAAAAAAAAAAAAAAAAAAGGTTTCTACTGTTAATAAAAGAAAAAAAACTAACATTAAAAAATCAGTATTATCCCTAAGTAAAATGACAAATGGAGAGAGAAAATTAATGGAAACATTTCTTTTCACAACTTGTGTGTATGCATGGAGGGAGTGGAAATCTTGGAATAACAGAGCAAGTGAAAAGATTTGTATGATAAAATCTTTAAGATATTGAGGGAAGAAATTGAAGAACACATCAGAAGATGGAAAGGTCTCCGATGTTCATGTATTGGTAGGAATAATACAGTGAAAATGGCCATCTTAACAAAAGCAATCTACAGATTCAAAGTGATGACCATCAAAATTCCAGTACAATTCTCCACAGAAATAAAAAAATAGCAATTTTCAACTTCATATTGAAGCACAAAAATCCCAGGGTAGCTAAAACAGTCCTGAATAATAAAAGACTTGATGTAGTTATCACTATTCCTGCATTCATGTTGTACTACAGAGTTATAGTATTACAAAGAATGGTATTGGCATAAAAACAGAAATGATGATCAGTTGAATCAGATACCCTGAATGTGATGGAAGAGGTAGTGGGGGAATAGTCTTAAAATTAACGGCACAGGAAAAGACATTCTGAATAGGATATCCACGACAGAGGCATGAAGAACAATAATAAATGGGACCTCTGGAAACTACAAAGCTTCTTTACAACAAAGGACACTATAACTCTGGGAAAGTAGCAGGCTACAAGATGAGGAAAACCTCTTACCAGTTACACATCTGATATAGAGCTAACATCTAAAATATATATACAACAAAAAGAGGGGATTAAGAAATCAAATGAACCAAGTAAAAATGAGACCCAGAATTAAGTAGAATTCTCAAAAGAGGAAACAAATTGACTTAACGAAATGTTAAATAGTCTTAGTCATCAAGGAAATGCAAATCAGAACTACTTTGAGATTTCATCTTATACTAGTCACAACTGACAAGATCAATGAAACAAAAGATATCTCATGCTCTTAAGGATGTAGAGAAATGGGAAGACTTACTCATTGCTGGTGGGAGTGCAAGCTTGTACTATCACCATGGAAATCAATGAGGCAGTTCCTCATGAAGACAGAAATCAATCTAGCTCAAGATCCAGCGATACCATTCTTGAGCTCATACCCAAAGAACTCTAAAGCCTACTATGGAGAAATTGGCTCATCCATGTTCACTGCTACTGTATTCATAAGAGCTAAAATTGAAAAGCATATAACTGTCCGTTGACTGATAAATGGATAATGAAAATGTGGTATACTTAAACAATATAATACTATTCACCTATTCAAAAAATATGAAACTTACAAGTAAATAACTGAAGCTAGAAAAAAATCATCCTGAGTTAAGTAATAATCCAGACCAAGCTTTTAAGCATTCAATAGGCCTGCTACAATCTGAATAACCAGATATTAGGGACCTAGTAAGAGACTATTGAGGAGAGGATTTCCCAAGGAAGAGAAAAATGAATGCATTGTTACAGAGAGATAGAAGGGAAACTAGAAAGGGGGTGGGGAGGGGATGGAAGAGACTGATGAGGGAGGGAATATAGGAGTCACAGCTAACACTAGGGGCAATTTGAGGGTCCCTATGGAAACTCTTTACTATGGCAGCTTTCTAAATATATATATATGTATATATATATGAAAGAAAGTTCCATGGAATCATGAAATAATGGGAGAGATCATGACCCAAGTACATTTTTGCCACCAGGTAAAACCTCTCATGCCAGGAATGAGTTGCATCTAGTTGATTCATTGATCAAAGGGACCCCATGAAAAGCACTATTAACTCAGACTACTGCCAAGGATAGAGTTTGCTCTACACAAACTAATAAGGAACTATGGAAGAAAACAAAACGTACATATCTTATGGAACGTAGAGAAACTGAGTTAGTACCTAAGTAGATGCTTCACACTTCCTGAGTAGCATTCATAGTAATGAAAGGTACTCTGCATACTAACAGACAAGAAGGTAACCATCAACTCTACTACAATCCCTGTTATCTACAATGGTGAGCTGTCTGCACAATATATTAATGCAAGAGTGGCACAAATGTTTTTGGAGTAACTATCTATTCTCTGATTAGATTTAAGTTCCATCCCAGGAGGTGTCACCTTGTCTGACAGTGCTAGGATGGCCAAGAGCCAGAGACTGTGCTGGCCATGGGCCTAGAGGAAAATAAAATGTTATCGTTCTGCTAAAAGAACATAAAAATCCTCCTCATGGTATTCTGCTATACCAATAGATCAGTGCTTCCCTCAGCCATCACCAAGGAACCTTCTTCTTACAGTAGATGGGAACTAACACAGAGACCCACAACTGGACAATGCACAAAGAGTGAGAGATTTTGAAACACTCAGTAGTAAATGGGATGTCTCTATCAAACCCTTCCTTTCAGCGCTCAGGGATTAATGTGAAAGAGAAGGGGAAGGAGGATAAGAGCCAGAACTGAAAGATGACTGTAAGGTAACAACATCTTCTAAACACAACAGAACTGAGTCACACAGGAACACAGACACTGTGGAAGTTTGTACAAGGCAAGGACAATTTGAATCAGAGGGGATTTAGTGGATATTGAGACAGGGAAATGGACATTTGCTCCCACTCCTAACCAAGAAGCTGAAATTGATACCCACTGGCAAAAAAATTTGTTTCCTCCAATAGAATTTCACTGGATGCATTAACCACCCTTAAATGTAGGCCCATGCACAGGAGTAGTTGGCCAAAAAAAAAAAAAAGACAAACAACAACGAAAACCTCAGTGGTATCTTCGTAGACATTTTGTCTCATTTTTCTTCATTTGGATGTTTTGTTTTATTGGTCATTCGACTTATGTATTTTGGTTTTTATTCTGTGTTTTGTGGGTATTTATTTTTACCAATCTATTTCTTGTTTGTTTTTGTCTGCTTTTTGTGTTTTAATGAGAGAGTGATAAAAAGAGAGAGGGTATGAAGTTACATGGATGGGGATATTGGAATGATATAGGAAAAGCTGGGGGAGATGAAAGAACTGATCAGAACATAATATTATATGAAAAGTTATTTTCAATTAAGAAAAATGAAGCCTGAAAAAGAAGACTGAAAGAGCTTTAATCAACAGGTTATCTCAATGAGCTTGTCAATCAGTCTTTCATCTTCGGAAATCACAAAAATTATACATGAGTAACACGTCATTGCCCAGTGTCCCAGACACCAACCCTAAAGTCAACAATCATATTGTTAATTAACTTTTCTGAGTTCTGAACAAATAGAAGACCATTGAAGTCCAGGTGATATCTAATCCATTTGTGGCTCTTGTTTCCAGGATACATCCACAGTATGTTAAGGTCACTGTCACTTGTTCCACTATTTTCCTTCCCAAATTACTGCTAAAATGCATTGTGTTGTCTGTAAAATTAATACATGATTTTTAAAATATGCTAAGTGTTATAGCTAACTTTGTATTGCTATGATAAAACACTATGTCCAAAGCAACTTATAGAAAAAAGAGATTGTTTAGAGTCTACACTTTCAGAAGGTTAGAGTCCATGACCATCATCGTGGCAGCAAGTAGGCAGACATGGTTCTCGAGCAGCAGCTGAAAGCATACAGTGTGCTGTACAAACAGGAAGAAGTGAGAGAGAGAGACATGCAAGAGGAATGCACTGATCTTTTGAAACCTCAAAAAAACTGACCCCCCCAACAGTGACACAATTTCCCCAACAAGTCCAGACCTTCTAATCCTTCCTAAACAATTCCATCAACTAGGGACTGGCACAGCCATATCTGTTGGAAACATCAAAGGTCATAAAGCCAGCATAGCTACTTGACAAAGATCCAGCAAAGCTGAGCCACATGATGGCTGCCATGCTACCTTTGGTTTTCCTCTCCACTTGTTTCATACGTGGGCACTTTTAACATTGGTACAATTTGGGAATATTGGATTGACAGAAATTTTCTTATGAATTGTTTATGCATTCTCCCAAGAGTGTTGCTTTAAGCTTCCCCATTACAATCCTGAACATACTATTCTCCCCACTTTAGAGAGATACACTTATGTACTTGAAGGTCTTCCTTACATCTCGGAGGTTGTGATATATAAAGAAGCCAGAGTTATCTTTATGAGGCTATGAGACATTCTTGAAACATCTGTTCCTGTACTTACTCAGGAAAAAGATAATATTGGTGAAATTATTAAGGCTACTCCACGTAGTTAAAAGGAGATTTACTTAATGGCCTAACTTACAAATTAAGGTCGAGGGGTCTGGGGAAGGTGTATCACAGTCCAGCAGTGTTCTCTAGAGCTCTGCTCGGTCCATCTTCACAGTTAAGGGTCCCAAAACAGAGAGAGCGCTGGCCCATCCAGATCTCAGGTCTCCAGGCGCCTCCCTTGGCCCCGCCTTGTAGGCCTGACAGTTGCCTAAGTCTCAATGGGGGTTGGAACTTCCAGATCAAAGCTGGAATGGCTACCCACTACAGATAATCAAAACAAAGTAAACTCAGAAAGGTCAACAAGATATGGTGGGCTAGAGGAGTTGGTCACAGATCAGATTGCAAGCCTCTTCCCACTTTATACTCAGGCAATTATGTGGCATACAGCAACATAGTTAGAGTAACTGAAGTTACCTCTGCCCTACACAAGGACTTATACTGATGGGAAAAGAGTGATATAGAAAGATGATAAAGTATGAGACGTCAGGACCTCCCTTTCTTAGAAAAGTTAACTAATGCAGAGCCATTATGGTGACATATTACCAAGGAACAACAGAATGCCAGGATTAGACATATAGACAAATTCTATAAAGTTATAGAATATAAACATTGCATTATGACAGAATTTGAATAGTAACTACAACAGCTTCAGCCTGAGGATTTTTCCTGGGCACTCTGACCTTTAAGAGTTAATAATACAATGCTTGAGACATGGCAAAATGCCCAGGGTGGCTTGAAGATTTTGTTTTGGTCTAGTGTCCTTGAAGTAACCAGAGAGAACAGGCTGATATATGTATGCCTCTATATCTTAAAAATTGGGTTTTGGGTTAATGAGTAGAAATGATAACTTTGTTTAGTAATGACATCAAAACTTGAGAAAATAATGATTGGAAATGATAACTCTATTCTGTCATAGTTTATTAATGATGACTAAAAGATGAGTAAAAGGAAGTGAAACACATGTCCAAAACCAAAAAATGATATTATGTATGTTTTGGAACATCATGAGTGTATCCCTACTAACTAAATTCTGCATAAATAAAGAAGCACTCTGGCTGCTAGTCAGTCATGCTGTGAGATTCTCCTGACCACCATGGCCTGGCTCACTTCCTTCCCCCACTGACTCCTTACATCCTCTTCTGGGACCTGTCCCACTGCGGATGGCTCCCATCAGAGTAGGAGAAGCTATACCAAGATGTGCTTCCTCTCTCTATCTCTCCTAAAATAAAACTAAGAAGTGTCCTGTGTCTGATTTCTCCTGTCACTGTTCTTGCATCCACAAATCTTCAGACACTGCCCTCATCCAGAGCTGGACTCTGGCAAAGGACCAAGTATTTAAACAGCAATGAGTCATTCTTATTCAAACTGTCACAATAAGTCAATCTTATGGACTAAGTTCTCAACTAAGAAAAAATGTAGTGTATGTAATGACAGCACATATATCTGTGTGTCTAGATAATATGAATATGTATAACATGTATCATGATATATATGCACACATATTTATGTATGTATATATGTATATATAATATACACATCTTTTAAAACTTTTAAATCTAGATGAGATCTTGATCTCATTCATTTAATAAAACACTTCTAATTAATATTACAACCCTAATGTATGAAGCAATTACTATGGGGTTTGGTATTCTAACATTTTTTCATTTTAACCACATACATGCAGGAGAGGAAATATTACCATTTTATATGAAAAAAAAAGTCCAAGCTTAAGAGATTTTCAATTTGCTCCAGCTGTTAGGAATGGGATTGGGATATAAATCTCATTATAAATGTGGTAGTATGTGTCTGCTTGGGTTGCAGCCCGTGTTAGTCACATGATAGAGCTAAGGCTCAGCAACAAATGCTATATTAAGTACATTTTCTGTTGCAGTGATAAAACGTCCTCACAATAGAAGCTGAAGAATAAGGAGCTTATTTGAGGACATAGTTCAAGTATGTCATGGCTGAAAGTCCTCATGGAATGAGATTGAGGTGGGGTGGCCAGTCACTTTATGTCCTCAGCCAAGAAGTTGAGAGTGGTGAATTCTTATCCTCAACTCACTTTCTCTTACCATGAAGTCAAGAATTCAAGTCCATAGCAAGATGCTACCCCTACTAAGGGTTGTTGTTCTCAACTTAATGAACTAACAAGAATTCCTCACAGGCATGTTCAGGGGACTGTTTACTAGGTCATGCTTCTTCTACCAGCTTGACCGACCATGTTAGCCACCACCCATGCTGCTCAGCCATGACCAGTCAGGCCCATGAGGACAGGTCTCCTTCTTCCTGTTCCTCTCCATTCATGGCTGCAGAGTTTGCAAGTCAATTGTGTGTCTCACACAATCATGGTTGAATTATTGCCTTTAGCAACAATCAATGATTCCAAATGTAGTTCCCTACTTTATTTATTGAAAGTTAGTCAGAAATTTAAAAACTAAGAACACTCATCAATGAAATTAGGTTGGTGATAAACTTGAAATGTGGGTAAAGAGGTGAGGTTGCAGGAGTTGGAGAAGGGTAAAGAAAAAGAGCAAACCAAATCAAATGGAAAATATAATAATAAACTTTAAAAACATATTTTTTAAAAAAAGTTTAAGGTTGTCTATCAGGCAGTTTAACAATTAGACATTGATCATTAGAGGCAAATCTGGAGATAAAACCCTGAGACATTTTTTTTTTTCAAATAACAATCTTAGTAGAATATTTACAGTACTTTCTTATGATGATTTATATTTTTCACTCTAAAATAAATGCCATAAAATAATAAACTGGTATGTTAATTTCAAGGCCTTGATGTCTATCACTGGTTATAGTCTTGATAATTAATTCCCTCCTAACAGTTAATGAATCTCAGAAGACTATATTTTCCTCAGTGCAAATGGCCCTAAGGCATAGTAGCAAAAGTATCCTAGAAAGCAAAACCAAGTTGCATTATTTAATTAAACTTATTTAAACATTTTAACACTTGTTATGATAGTAATTAATGTTTTATTTACTGAAAAAATACGAAAGCAAAAAACATTAAAAAATTTAAGTATCAGAGTTTGATTTGGTCAGCATTTTGACTGTGGTATAATTAATTGTTAAAAATCGAATATTATATGTAGTAATATATTGTGTACCCTAATAAACTTGCCTGGGGATCAGAAGACAAATCCAGCCACTAAATTAAACATAGAGGTCAGGCAGTGGTGGCACACACCTTTAATCCTAGGACTAGGGAGGCAGAGATCCATCCGGTTGGCTGTGAGTTCAAGGCCACACTAGGAACAGAGCCAGGCATAGTGGCACTTGAGATCTCATGCCTTTGCTACCAAGTATTTGGGAATCACACACGCCTTTAATCCCAGCACTAGGAAGGAAGTAACATGGCAGGGCACAGAAAGGTATATAAGGCATGAGTAAACAGCAAGACTCTCTCTCTTGAGACTGAGGATTTCATAGAGGTAAGAACATGACTGGCTTGTTCTGTTTCTCTGATCTTTTAGTTTTCACCCCAATATCTGGCTCTGGGTTGTTTTGTTGTAAGACCTTTTAAGATTTGTGTTACAATTATACCCCTTATCAATTCTGGGAAAGGAAAATTTGAGTAAATGAACTGGAACTACAGATGGAAGCATAATCAACAGAATACAAGAGATGGAAGAGAGAATCTCAGGCATTGAAAATACAATAGAGGAAAAAAGATTCATTGGTCAAAGAAAATGTTAAATCCAGCAAATTCTTAACACAAAACATTCAGGAAATCTGGGAGCCATGAAAAGACCAAACCTAAGAATAACAAGGATAGAGGAAGGACAACTATTACAGTTCAAAGGCACAAAAAATATATTCAACACAATCATAGAAGAAAATTTCCCAACCTAAAGAAGGACATGCCTATGAAGGTACAAGCAGCTTACAGAACACCAAATAGACTGGACCAAAAAAAGAAAGTCCCCTCATCACATAAAAATCAAAACACTAAACATACACAATAAAGAAAGAATATTAAGAGCAGCAAAGGAAAAAGGCCAAGTAACATATAAATGCAGACCTATGAGAATTACACCCAACTTCCCAATGGAAACTCTGAAAGTCGAAAGGTCCGGGACAGATGTTTTACAGACACTAAGAGACAATGGATGTCAGTCCAAACTGCTATACCCAGCAAAGCTCTCTATCACCAGTGATGAAGAAAATAATATATTCTGGGGGAAAAACAGATTTAAATGATACCTATCCACAAATCTAGCCCTACAGAAAGTATTAGAAGGAAAACACTCCAACCCAAGGAATTTAGCTGCATACACGAAAACACAGGCAATAGATAACCTCATACTAGCAAATCCCAAAGAAGGGAAACACACACACTACCACCAACACCAACAAAATCAAAAATAACAAGAATTAACAGTCACTGGTCATTAACATCTCTTAATGTCAATGGACTCAATTCACCTATAAAAAGACACGGGCCAACAGAATGGGTTCAAAAACAGAATCCATCCTTCTGCTGCATACAAGACACACACCTCAACCTCAAAGACAGATATTACCTCAGAGTAGAGGGTTGGGAAAGATTTTCCAATCAAATGGACTTAAGAAACAAGCTGGTGCCGCTATCTTAATACCTAACAAAACAGACTCCAAACAAAAATTAACCAAAAGAGATGGAGAAAGGCATTTTATATTCATCACAGGAAAAATTCATCAATGATCTCAATTCTGAACATTTATGCTCCAAATGCAAGGGCAGCTATATTTGTGAAAGAAACAATACTAAAGCTTAAATCACACATCAAACCCCACATACTAATAGTGGGAGGCTTCCCTACCCTACTGTCACCAAAGGACACATCTTCCAGACAGAAACTTTTAACAGAGAAATAAGGAAACTAAGAGATGTTATGACTCAAATGGACTTAACAGATATCTATAGAACATTTTACCCAAAGCAAAAGAACATACTTTCTTCTCAGTACCTCATGGGACATTCTATAAATTTGACCACATGCTCCATAACAAAGCAAACATCAACAGATACCAAAAAAAAAAAAAAAGGAATACCCGCCCCCATATCAGATCACCATGGTGTAAAGTTAGAATTTGACAACAACACAAATTGCAGAAAACCTACAAACTCATGGAAACTGAACAACACTAAACTGAACTAAACTGAATTACCACTGGGTCAAGGAAGAAACAAGAAAGAAATGAAAGTCTTTTTAGAGATCAATGAAAACGAATGCACATACCCAAACTTATGGGACACAATGAAAGCAGTGCTAAGAGGAAAATTCATAGCACTAAATGCCCACATAAATAAGTGGAGAAATCTCACACTAGTAACTTAATCTCACACTAGTAACTAAATCTCACTTGAAACTTCTAGAACCAAAGGAAGCAAACTCACCCAGGAGGAGTAGAGGCCAGGAAATAATCAAATGGAGAGCTGAAATCAATAAAATAGAAACAAAGAGAACAATACAACAAATCAAGGAAACAAAAAGTTAGTTCTTTGAGAAAATCAACAAAATAGACAAGTCCTTATCCAAACTAACCAAAAGACAGAGAGTGAGAATATCCAAATTAATAAATCAGACATGAAAAGAGGAACATAACAACAGATACTAAGGAAATCCAGAGAAACATTAGGTCATACTTTGAAAATCTGTACTCCACAAAATTGGAAAATCTAAAAAAAAGAAAAAAGAAAAAAAAATGGACGGTTTTCTCAATAGATACCACTTAAGTTAAATCAAGATCAGAGAAATAATTTAAATAGCCCAAGAAAATAAAAGCAGTCATAAAAGTCTCCCAACCAAAAAAGCCCAGGGCCAGATGGCTTCAGTATAGAATTCTACCAGACCTTCAAAGAAGAGCTAACACCAATACCCCTCAAATTATTCTACAGTATAGAAAAAGAAGGTAATTGTCAAATTCATGTTTACAAGGCTACAATCACCATGATACTCAAACCACACAAAGACTCAACAAAAAAAGAAGAGAATTGCAGAACAATTTCCCTCATGAACATAGATGCAAAAATACTCAATAAATTAATTGCAAACCTAATCCAAGAACATGGCAAAAAGATCACCCACCATGATCAGGTAGGCTTCATCCCAGAGATACAGGAATGGTTCAACATGTAAATATTGTCCTGTAATCCACCATATAAACAAAGTAAAAGAAAAAAACACATGATCATCTCATTAGATGCTGAAAAAGCCTTTGACAAAATCCAATACCCATTCATGATATAAGTCTTGGTGAGATAAGGATATTAGGGACATACCTAAACATAATCAAGACAATATATAGCAAGCCAATAGCCAACTTCAAATTAAGTGGAGAGAAACTCAAAGGGACTCCACTAAAATCAGGAACAAGACAAGGCTGTGTGCTCTCCATATCTACTCAATATAGAACTTTAAGTTCAAGCTACAGCAAAAAGAAAACTATTGGAGATCAAGGGGATAGAAATGGGAAATACATTTGTTTTTTATTAGTTGTTTTGTTATTCTAGATCTCCTGGACTCTGGCCCTTACATAACATAGTGTAGAATGATTTAGCGGAGGCTAAAATAAGAGAAAGACATGACCCAAATTTCAAGGAGATCAGTTCATAATTTATACCAGCAGGTAAATTTTTTCCCCTTTGCCATTTAAATTATCATTTATTATTATTTTTTATGTGACTAATATGCCATTGCAGATGGTTTCATGACCTCAGATTCATGTAACGAGATTTCCCTAAAACAATGTTAATTAATTTTCACTATCTATACTATACTTTCTTATCTCACATCCCTTATTTTAATCAGCCTCTATAAAAGTTTGTCTTTATTATTCATCTTGGTCAAGTCTATGTTTGGTTTAGTACATTTAAAGTTCATCCTCTAATGAGTGACCATGTCTGTATCTTACTTTTCTGTTTGTCTTGCAAATACATGCTATGTATGCTAGTTATGTTTCTCATTACTGTGACAAAATACCCTATTAAAGAGCCTTAGAAAGTATTTGTTTATTTCATATCACAATTTGATGGTTAAGTCCATAGTGGAGTGGAAGTCAGGCAGCAGAGTCCTGAAGCAGCCGGTCACATTGAGCCCATGTTAATGAAATGCAGAGAAATGGAGTGAATCTCCCTTCACTTTTTCTTTATATTAACTCCAGGATCCAGTCCATGGGATTGTGATTCAAAGATTTAAACTAGTCTTCCTTGGTAGCAAGAATATTTAAGATACAAAAGCAAACAATAACTAATGCTGGAATGGATGTAAGAAAGAGGAACACTTGATTACTGCTGGTGAGCTTGCAAAAAAAAGTGCACCTAGTGTGAAAACCAGTATGAAGGTTCTTCTGAAAGGTTGAAATAGCTCTATGACATGGTGTTGGGTTATTTATAAATGACTTGATATTCTATAGAGATGCCAACTCATTCATGTCCCTTACCATTCTAGTCACTGTAGCTAGGAAAAGGAGGCAGGCTATATGACCATAAACTGAAAAAATTGATGATAAAAATGTGCTATATTTATGAAATACAATGTTATTAAACTCCTAAGAAGGGAAATTATGAAATTCACAGGTAAATGGAGGGAGACGGAAACAATCTCCTGACTAAGAAAAACCATACCAAGAAAAACAAACTTTGTATATTTTCTGTCATTTGTGGGTGCCAGAATCAGCAGACACGTGCCTTCTGTTAGGAAAACCAATAGAAGTTAGCAGATTAGTAAAGAGCTACGAAGGGGGGGATTTCAAGGAAGAGGAGACAGATCACAGTGGTATAAAGGGTTAAAGGGTAATATTGCTACAGGAATGGTTAGATGGAGAAAGGAATGAGAGGGAAAGGTAGATAAGGGAACATGGAACTATAAGTTAACATTAAAGACATTTTTAAAAGGTCATATGGAAATCTACCACTCTAGAAGCTTCCTAAAATATAAACATACATATAAAGCAAAATTGAATGAAGTTACCCTGGAATGAGGCAACAATGCCCTATGAGACATTACAGAAACAAAAAAATGTCTAATGTCAGGAGTAGGTTACCACTTTTGCAGTTATTGGCAAGTAGAACCTTAGAGACTTCTTTAACTTTATAAGCTATTGCCAATACTATTGTTCCTCCACCTCAGAACTTGATTATAAGACTCTATTGGTAAAGACACCACACATTTGAGACACAGAACATGAAGAAATCAAGCTGTTACCCATCTGGGAGTTTCATCCCTGCTGGCTAGAAGGTGCTATGCATGATACTGGGGAAGAAAATAAAACACTAATGTTGCCTCCCTCTGAACAATGACCAGTCTGGCAAGTTTTGCCCTATGGTACAGTAGTGGCAAAAATATCATGGGAGTAAATAACCACTATATGATTGGAATTAAGGCCTGACCCACAAGTTGAAACCCATACTAGACACCCTTATCAGAGCTAACAACTTAGGACTAGATGGGTCATAGGCACTAAGGAATAGATAAGTAGAAAGTATGAAACTGATTTCTAATGACTCCTACTAATATCCTTGGGTTAGGCTTCCACAAATCCTCATTAGAGAAGCGTCTTTTTGTGATTAATACAGAAACCCATGACTCATCAAGGCACAGCAAATAAAAGGCTGTGGAATTCTCAGCCCTAAATGTGACATCCCAGGACTCAGGAATCTTTGCATAAGAAGGAGTTGAAAAAAATTGTCAGAGTCAAAAACAGTGGATGACCATAAGAAAACCATTTTTTTCTGGACACAGCAGAGATGTTTCATACATGAATTCACAGCAGTTGAGAGAGCATGCACAGAGGACCAGAACAAACTCAACCATACAAAATTCCAGTATGAAAAGGAGGCAGAAAATATCACTCCTATCTAAGAAGCCAATGGCAATTCTTAGCTCCTAGGAGAGGGAGTAAGTTCTTTTAATTGTGAGACCCCTAATGGGTTGATCACCTTCCAATGAAGGCCACACATTTAAGAGTATATAAGCAGCACAACTTTGACTTGAAAATAATAGTTGGGTGGGCAGAGAAAGACATGGATCTTGGAGGAGTACAGGTAGGGATGAATACACTCAAAATACATTGTACAAAATTCTCAAGGTACTAGTCAAAAGGAGAAAAAAAACCCTCTGGAAACACCCATATTGATATGTCCAGAAGGAATTCTTTGACATGTTTCTAAATCTATTTAAGAAAACAATGAATGAAAATTTAATTTTCTCCCAGGGAGGCTCACTGGGGAAACAAACTACTTTTAAGAATAGGCTACATGCCCAGCAGTCAATGGCCAGCATAATATAAACTCAAAAGCATCTTTGAATGTTCCTTGTCTTATAATGTTATGTCCGGGCTTGGGATTTTTTTTTTTGCTTTTATTCTTAACTTCATCTTATTTTTATTTTATATCGTCTTTTCTAAATATTTTTTTCTCTCTTCTTACTCTCCAGGTCCTCTGGATACATATTATGGTTTCCAGTTTTGTGTTTTTATGTAATTCTTCAGTGTGTGAGTAAGTATCTTCATCTACATCTGATCCTTGTGCCATTTTTAGGCTTTTTTCCTTCTGTTTGTTTTGTCCTGTTCTATGTTAGAGTGGTAGACCACTTAATCAACATTGATAATACCTTACTTATAGTCTTTCTCCATGTATTCACATCATACTCTGAGACAGATCCAAACTCTGTAAACCATCCCACAATATTCCATAAGAAAGAGAACACATATTTCTATGTTTCTGGCGATACTGTCTTGCTTCCTGTTCTTCATGGATTCCAAGTATCATGAATCAGGAAATTCACAGTTCTGCTCCTCCTGCCTGGAACACTCTCAGTGGATTCTAGCTGGCGTGTGGCTTTTCATTATTTCTATTTCTTCCTTGAAGGGGTTTATAGCTGCTTAGTTAGACAGCAATGATTCACTATCATCTTACTCTGCCTGGTCTTCTTCATCTGTCACTAAAGGGAAGTTCTTGGTTGTGCATTTGCTTGTCTGTTCATTGTCTATCATTCCCAGTGGGAATGTATCAGTGATGTGTCTCTCTATACCTTGTTTCCAGCACATAGGACACTTTGCAGCAAATGGGGAGATTTCCATGACTATTTCCTGAATAAGTAAGTCAAAAGTGAATGTGGAATGGTGATTTTTAGTGGTTCAAGTAAAGCAAAATATAATTAATTCCCATAGCAAAACCCAGCATCAACTTTTCTCCTAGTTAGTAAATAGTATCTAAAATCACTGAATATTAATTTAAAATGTTATATTTATTCCAACATACCACAGGACAATACTTCTGAGATGATTTACAAGTCATTGCAATGCCATTTTTTTTTTTTTTGGTAAAGAAAGTAGAAAAAGAAACAAAATGTGTGACATTTAGACCCCAAGCAGTTAAAACAACTTTTAAACATCACTGTGACAAAAAAGATACTAGCCAGTAGACTGAGGGAATACAAGGCACCCTGGAAGCAAAAGAAAGTAAATGTGATGTTATTCTGCCACTGGGGCTACAAATGATGAATGTGGACTTAACTCCGAAGCCTGGAAATTAAAAATGGATTCCTGGCATGTGAGTATCTGCTGCGTATACTGCAGTTGGCAAACGCTGTATTTATCAGCGTGTGCTGCTGTTGATAAAATGTGATTCCTTCCTTTGCATGCAGAACAGCTGCTCTCGGTGATGCTGTGACAAGCTTTACTGGGTCTCCACTTTCATATATAACATCCCTTGCAAAATCACGATTCCAACATGCAACAGCATGGACTGCACTCAGTACCTACCAAAGGCCTCTTTTTCATACTCTTCTGTTTTTCTGTATTCTATAATAATTTGCTTTGTTTTCATTTCTGACCTTACTTAGAGGTGATTCAGAAGGAACACCAACAAAAGCGACAGAAATCACAGCTAATAAAATAGAAACTAAAACCAAATTTATTGAATGCTATCTTGTCAAGGTTAGCAATAATGATTTATGTACATCTGTGTTACCATAGATAGTTTCCAAAAACACTTTTAATGTTCCCAGATTTCACGATTACTAACTACTCCTTGACACAGTGTCTGAAATGGTGATTTTCTTCATATATTTAGATGTTAAAACTCAGATACTAGTCTTCTGGAAAGTAAGTCTTATGATATTTGATTCTGTCTGTCTTTTATTACTCATACTCAAGCTTTTAAGTTTTTTCCCCACTTACTTTTGAAATATCCAAATGACCAGTAGCAACAGAAGTACTTCTCTTAGTTAAAAATAGAAAAATATCCCAAGTGGTAGTGGCACATCACTTTAATCCCAGCTCTCTTAGAATGTAGAGGCAGGCAGATTTCTGTGAGTTTGAGGTCAGCTTAACTACAGAGCTAGTTCCAGGACAGCCAGAGTTACACAAAGAAATCTTGCCTCAAAAAACCAAAATAATAATAATAACAATAATAATAATAATAATAATAATATAACATAATTATTTGCTTCAAGATCAAACATTTCTTCCCACAAATCTTAAGCCATTAACTCTTTTAGGAAATGCATAGTTCTGGGTCTAAGGAGATGTCTTATTCAAAAACAGGGTTTGACCCACAAGAATGAGAACCTAAGTTTCATCCTCAACACTGACGCAAACACTCTTGAGCATGAATATTTGACCTTTGTCATATGTATGTTCTTCAGATGTTTCCTCTGATTCCACAACTATCATTGTTGACTAATTTCTTTACTGTGTATAAAATATTCCAACGTAGCCAGCCTCACTCATTTTTTTTGTTATGTTGCTAAAGTTCTTGTTCCACCTAGGTGATTATTGGCAGCACCTATCAAACAGACTTTCTACCATGTTTTCTCTTATGAATAATAGTTTCAGATTTTTAGTTGAACATGTTCATCCATTGCGATGAGTTTTGAGTTAAAACATCTACCCTTGATGAATATATTAAAACACTAAGATTAATGAGCATGTGGAGAAGCCAGAATCTTTGTATACTGTTGGTGGAATGTCAGATAGTGAGTGCAGACATTAGAGATTCTATCTGTATAGTGCTTAGAATAATTAAAATACCATATATCTTAGTCAGTTTTCTGTGAAAACAAATGTAACAGAGTGGGTAATTAATAAAGAAAATCAATTTATTTCTCATGTACCTAGAAACTGTGGGTTCCGTTTTCAAGGTTCTGGCATCTGACAAAGGACTTCTTACTGTCTCACAATGTTGCCCTGGGCATCATCCTCAGAAAGGAGAGGAATGGGTCAGCTTAGATCATCTTCCTTTTCTTATAAAAGTACTGTGGAAGCTCCACCATAATGACATTATACAACATGAATTACTCTACAAAATTCCTACCGCCACCTATTAACAACGTATTAATTTGGTGACTAAGTTTCCAATGCACGCATTCTGGGGCCAAACATTCAGTCCACAGTGGTCTCTGACACTGTAAGACCACATCAAAAATAATAAAACATGAATCTCTACATGTCTAGGTATGATTGTGTTCTCAGTTTTATTGCAGCCTATAAATATATAGAAAGTATAAAGACAATGCCCATATGTAAATGTATATGTGCATATCTATTAAACTGTAAATTCAGCTTTGAATTTGAAAGCAGGAAAACTTGCCATTAGCCACATGGAAAAACACAAAAGACATGTTTCTCATTTCTCAGTACAGTACAGATATAGAAAGGGAAAGGTTGTATGAGTTGACCCATCTATGAACAGTAAAACTCATAAAAGCAGAGAAAGGACAGATAGCTACCAGGGCCTAGCATTTGAAGAGGAGTGAAATGATTGTTAAAATTGCAAAGAAGGTCAGCATGCATGATGAATATTTCTAAATATACTGACTGTGGGTAACAACATTGTACTATATAAATGAAACTTAAAGGGTAGGCACCAGGTGTACTCAGTGTCAAAAACAAAAGCATAAATGCCAAGTATGCAGGGTAGCATGTTGGATATTTTGCTGTATCTCCAATATGGTTATTATTTCAAATTGTACATACACACATTCACCAAGTTATGTACCTTAAATGTATAAAATCAAAAGTGAAGGCCAGGTGGGGTGGAACATGTCAGTATACTAAAAACTGAGGAAGCTGAAGCTGGAGGCTATGGATTTTAGGTTCACTTGAAACACAGAGTAAGACCTCTCAAAAGTAATGAAAACTAAATAAGTGAAAAGGAAAAGGAGAAAGAAAAGCTAAAACTCTAAAAGACAACCGCATAAATCAAGCCTGTAGTGAAAAACATTTTCAAAACTTCAGCAATAGATTCCTGACCCAATACAGGCTTAGCTATACCTTCCTGAAAAAATGAGTGAAAACATGCAACAACCATTATTACCAGACAATGTTTCGGGTTCCTAAGTGGCCCCTCTACTCCCCCTAGCTATTCATTTACTCCTGTTGCTATCTGGTTTCTTTTTCACTTTTTGCGTGTGTGTGTGTGTGTGTGTGTGTGTGTGTGTGTGTGTGTGTGTGTGTATTTTACTCATGTGCACACTTGTTTGAATCTGTGCAGGTGCACACATGTGTGTGAATATTTGAGTACGTATATGTATGTGAAGGAAGCAGGCTGACATGGGAGTCTTCCTTAATCTCCATCTGCTTTATTAAGTAGGAGTCTTTTGCTGAGCCTGGCACTTACCTGGATAGGACTAGGAGATTTGAGCTAGGCTAACTAGCCAGCTCAACCTGAGGGTCCAATCTCTGCCTTCTGAGTGATGAGCTTATAAGGAATTGCAACATCTGATGGGCTGTGGGTGCTGGGGATTTGAACATGGTCCACACTGCATAATGAACACTCTACCTGCAGGAAATCTCTCCAGCACCAACTTCCACCACTACTCTTTTTCTATCATCCTCAGTCTCAACACCCTTCAGTTTACACTTCAGTTGACAGTCACATTCTCTCTCTTTTATTGCTAGTTAGTAAGTCAGGAGATTTACATGGTGTAATTTACATCTTAGAGTCTTATGCAGTTCTGGGTTTCAAGGAGGCCCCAGGAGATGAATATAACATTTACAGAGATTTCATTCTTTCCTTCTGCTTAGGTCAGAATTGACACTGGCTGAGGTTTATCAGACTTTGTGGACTTAACTCATGTGTGATGGTGGTCCATATCCATAGAGCTTCTCCAAGCCTGCCAGCCAAGGCAGGCAGAAGAGTCACTGATACGGAATATTTTATCAGTGCTTCTTCATTGAGATTCTATTCTAGGGAAATAGCTATTTCTCCTCTGCCCTAGATGGTCAATTTCTATATTTCAATTATAAGAAGTTAGAAACGTTTCAATAGAATTCCAGCTAGAGTGACACTTTTCAAATTTTATTTCCTGACCGCAAGTGAGCTAACTGAGTGGCCTTTGGGGCACTCATTTTTAATCAGGGTTTTACCTACTTGCTATAGGATAGGTTGCATAGTCTGGCCAGTAATTAGTGGAGTGCTCTGCATATAATAAGATGTCAACACCCAAGTCCCCAGGACAGGGCCACAGCAGAAGCACAGGCTGACATGCTGGTTCTTAGTTTTATTTTTTTTTTTAACTTCATCTTCACACAATTATGATGAGCTGTTCCTCTCTCAGCCTTTTACATGTTGAAGAGGAGTAGCATATTTTAAGCTTGCCCACAGCTAAAGCTAAGAAAATCCCTCAGGTACTCACGTCTACCTTTTCCTCTGTCTCAACATTCTGGAATTGTGTGTCAAGATTCAGAGTAGTGTTATGTATTTCTAAAAATGTCGTCTGACACTCCACAGATTGACAGATAGGTTGGAAAATTGGAGATTCTTGGAATCCAAAGCTAAATATGCATTCCACCGTATTTCTGAGATGTGAGATTGGTTCAAATTCATTTTTTCTTCAAAGCTGCAGGATGAACCCCCTAATGCTCTGTTGAGTTTTCTATGGAGTTCTAGCCTCTACCTGCTTCTTCACCTTTGTATCAACACTGTAAGGGAACTGTAAGAGAGAAATAATACTCATGAACTTCTTAATATTTCACAATAGTCCTGGGAAATCCATTCAAGTTGAAATTTAACTGCAAAAGTGTGTCAAATAGTGAAAACATACAGTGCAATCTATTTGTCATACTTCACATTAAGTTTGAGTAAATGCTTAAGGTGACATGAAATGTATAAAGGTAGAACAGTCTGAAAACAAGTGCACTGTATGGTTTAACAATAGTCGTAATAACCATATCACAAGAGAGATTAATGGCAGGTGACATGACTTGGTAACAGGTATGAACTGTATGCAGAGATGAATATATCTATGATGCAATGTTGTATGAGACCTAAACTATGCCTCATTATTATGTGTTCCTGGTTATATGGGGAACTGGAGATGCTTGAATTCTTAAATTAAATTCCCTGATTATAGCCTTGCGCCCAACACTAATTTTCCTATGAGGCCTGCTTCAATATCTGCATTAATCAGCAGTTTTCAAATTCTTGTCCGTTCACAGGGTTGTTCATATTGGCAAACCACGTCCATCCGTGGGAATCCCAGCATCCTCACCTCTATCCTGCTGCAGAGTGTGGTAACAGCAGTCTTGCCTTCCCACTCTGCGTCTGAGTGTGATATTGAAAAGCACGTGTCCACCCACGCACAAGACTACAGTTAATGTTAGTAATAACCTCATGTCAATCTCACCCGATCAGTGGCATGAACTCAACCATCTCCACAGCCAGAGGGAGGAAGGGAAAGAGAGTGGAAACATAATTCATTTTATTGACATTTATTGCATATATTTGTTGTTATATCTTGTTCTTATTCATCCCATACACTGCTTTCCCCTGGTCCCAACTGCCCTTTCTTGCTGGTCCCTTTCCTTGCCCAAATAGTCTAGCCTCCACTTTTTTCTCCTTTAGCCAAAAATCAAAAATTCTAGTTTGTTTTTAAGAAATATTAATTCTTAAGATTACGGACTTTATATAAGTTCCCAGAGAAAATGTACAGCTGTATTATGTATCCAGAGTCATACACTTCAAATAACTCCTCTACCAAACTAGGTTTCCAAGACATTCTAAACCAAAAGCAACATAAAACTTTAAAAGTCTAGTTGTGTGAATGAACAATATGTTTCTCAGACCAGATGGTAAGTCATAGTCTGCCAAATATACACATCATTTACAATACTACAGTAAATGAAACTAGCAGTAGCTGGCAATTTGCATTGTCAACTGCTAATTTGTGAGACGTTCACAACCTTCCTTATGCCTTCCACACTACTGTAGCTGCATTTATAGATGTGAATTTAAGACTATGTTAGCATATATTTCTCTAAGATCACAACAACTCTTCATAAGTATCTGGGTGCGTATCTGAAGCTATTCACAAACAGGAAGTTGAAGGGCGAAGACACTGGAACCAAGAGTCTGACAGCTATGACAGCACTGTGATCATCTGGATAACTCATATTCATACTGAACTTAAGTGCACTACCACACTGAGAATAGGAGACAGCCTGAACATTCTCTTTAACTATGTGCTGAGATTTTATTCTAAGGACAACTTTGGCTCAAAATCAGTTCTGAGTGTTTCCTGGCATCTGTTTCTCTCTTGACACAGTTCATATAGATCAACTTGCCCTCAAACTTTTCCAGGAAGAAAGGGGTGGCCTTCAGTTTCTGTTCTGCTGCAATCAACCCCCAGGTGCCGGGGATTCCAGGCTTGCACTACCACACCTCGTTTTATCATTTATTTATGAAACAATTTCAATGTTTGATATATAAAAGCCTAATAACCAGAATTCTTTAAAATTGGACAAGGACTTCAAAGTCAAAATTGAGAGTTCAATAGAAAAAAAAAAGATGTAGATGCTTCTCTGACAAGTTTATACACATATAAAATGCTGCATAGTGGACAATATCTATAGCATGGAGGTTAAAACATTTGACTTAACAATCTTGCATATCATTCATATCATTTTAAGGGCTTATAAATTTTTAGAAACTCAATACTTGAAGCCTTACAGACAAGTAAAATCAAATAGAAAATTATTCTAGCCTACTAGTATGGCTTGTACATTATGGAAATAACCTTTAGGAGCTACTATACATGTACAGACCTTTTTATATGCTTATATAAAAATATAAATGAATATATATTATATATATATATATAAAATCAGAATTACTTCTTGCAATATGTACAGAATTATATACAGGTGTGTAGTGGGTAGCCATTCCAGCTTTGATCTGGAAGTTCCAACCCTCATTGAGGCTTCGGCAACTGTCACACCTACAAGGCGGGGCCAAGGGAGGCGCCTCGGACCCGAGATCTGGATGGGCCAGCACGCCCTCTGTTCCTGGACCCTAGATGGTGGAGGTTGACCGAGCAGAGCTCCAGAGAACACCGCTGGACTGCGATACATCTTCCCCAGACCCTGCAACCTACCTATCCCTTCATTTGTAAGTTACTCACTAAATAAATCTTCCTTTTAACTATGTGGAGTGGCCTTAATAATTTCACCAATACAGGTGCATACTCAGGTTTATTAGCATGGAAAAGACTGGTCTACTTCTTGCTTAGGAATTTCTTTTAAACTATTCTAATAATTAAAAACAGAGAAGATGACATGTTTGAGGTCTTTATAGTCTGGTAATTTAGATGTTACACAGATGGGCTCCAAACCTGGAATTCTCAGCCAACTGGGCATTGTTTCCCCTGGTACATATAGGACACTCAGGCTGGAAATTTTCCAACAATTTTCCTTGTCTAAAGTTATCGTGTTGTACTGTGGCAGCCAAGTCATGATCAGGGATTAGTCTGACAAAGTGACACCTCTTCTCACAATGTGAATTCCCACTAAAAGGAGCAACTTGAATGAAACCCTTTTATGATGGCAGCTATTTGGCAGACATCTGGAAAGTAGGTTTGGAATCAGGAAAGGGCATCTATTTGCTTTTCAGTCTAGCTATTCATAGTCCCATACATAGAGCAAGAGCGTGAGTGTGAACTGTTTAAACCAGGAATATAAGAACACAAAATGGGTCAACAATAGACAGTCCACCTATATCATAGGTGGTGGTTGGAAGTCATTGTCTGGTGGTTTGGAAAATCTTGGCCATCTTCAACTGCAGAGTTCTGTTGCTTTCTTCAATCACCTCCACAAAAGCATCATTTAAGGGTGTGCGTTTGCGCATGCGTGTGTGTGCATGCGTGTGTGTGTGTGTGTGTGTGTGTGTGTGTGTGTGTGTGTTTGAAGTGAACATGGGACTACAATATATACTAGCCTTCATATAGGTCCAACTTCCTATGTAAAAGTAGCTGTGTATTGTTCTGTAAGAAAGCAACTCTTTGTGTGCTGGTCAGTACAAGAGCCATACCCAGAGCTGGCCTCTGTTCTTAGGAGGTGATCCACATTTCCAACCCAGAAGCCTTGCTCCAGGCTAGAAACCTTGTTAGCTCTCTCACTTCTGCTGGTCCTCCTAACAATCAGTGTTTCTTCCTGACCTCTACCTCCTGTGTGTCTGTATGCATGTGTGTGTGCATTTGTACGTGTATGTGTGCACATAAAAGTTTCATTTCATATTTCTAAGTCTCTTCATTTCCCTTTCACAAATAGGCACAGTGACTAACATTTTTATATGTAGAAATTGCTTCTTTTTAAGAATTAGATTTAACTCAGAATTAAGAGTAGTACATAGCTTAATCATTAGCAAAATTCATATAATGATGTATCTTAGACCAACCTCGTCAAATATGTATATGATTTACATAATATTAAAGCTTTGAAATTTGTGTCTCATCAAATGAGAAAATTCTTATTTTTAGTTGAGAATTATATTATTAGACTGGAGGCAATGTTTTAAAAAGATTAACACATTTGACTTCTATCGACACCAAAGAAGTGTGTTTTTATGTTCATTTGACAGAAGTTAAGGAACAGAGAGTCCTATTAATATGCTGAGTGACACACACCTCTTATGTGGTAGCACTGGGATTTAAACTCAGTATGAATTGATGATTCTGTGTACTCTCAGGAAATCAATCCCATTTCAAGGAAACTAAGCTAATCGGAATAACAAATCCTAGAATATGCTCTTCTGAATCTCTGTATCATTTGACTATGCTTAGTCCTAAAACATGACAAGTTAAACTTTCAGATTGGCTAAAGTTACTGACTACCTAACCTGATTGGGTGAAGGGGAACTTGTCTATTCTCTGGGTGGTTCCAAAGTCTTAGTGAAAGTGGGAGACAGGAAGCTATGAAAAGGAAAGCAGTATATTTGTACTTGCTAACAAGGGTTGGGCTTAGATGGTTTATTTTGATTGACAGATTCATTTGTTTAACAAATGTGTATGGCATTAATGAATCAAAAAAGGAAAACATAGATCATGATAGTGTAAGACCACTAGACAGTAAAAGCAGTTTTCTTGATATAGAAATGGCAAGGGTATAATTCTCCTCTGAAGAGTCCAGAAGTATCAGCACCCACCTTGCTCATGTTAGATTTACAATAGTGAGAAATTTCAGACCACATATTTATCTCATTAAAGCCTCTGACATCTATTTTGCCTCAGTGATAAGTAAAGCACTGATTGATTGATCAATGTTTGATAATACTAGGCTGAAAATTAATACCAAAGCCTTATACATACCAGACAAACTTTCTTCCTCTAAGCCACATTTCCAGGGCAAGCATTCTTGGGTGAACACTTACCTCTGAAGTAGATTACAGGGAGGCACATCCACTTTAATGTCATAGTTGAAGTAGCACATGGGAAGCAATGACCTAAACTACAAAGCGTACTAAACAACCATGATGGTGACTACAACAATTGCCAAGAGAACAACAGTAGGGGTAGAAAAATGTGGTCAGAGAGTAGAACCTCCAGGTAAAAGTGTATCACTAGACTGCTGTGTTTCTGGATGTAATTTGTGTACTTTAAATCTGTCCACCACATCATAGCTGTATGAGATGGAACAATTTCTTCCAATCTACACTACACATGCCTTGATTCTGTGGCTCTTGAGGTTCTAGTTAGAAGACCCTTTATTCTTATTCATTCACATTATTCAATGTATTTCAATATTTTGGGCCTCAGCTAACGAGATATTATACTACAAAAGATTCAGCTTCTACTCTTAAAGTAATGGGAACATTTTAGGTTATTCCACTGCTGCCCCAATCTGGGGAGGCTCTAGCATATATCACATATTCTTGGTAATGTTTAATATCCAGTAGCACTCAAACTCAAAATGATACATAGTGCTTCTGCTGAAACAGAATGATCTAAGACTCCATCGATAGTTGAGAAATGGCGGTAATACTGAGCTAGATTTTGAGGTTACAATGAAAAGTGACATCCATTGTAGGTCTGCTACATATCCACGCTTAACTCACCTCATTAATGTGGTCCACAAGTATTGATTTCAACCAGAGGGATTATATGCTAAGATGACAGGTGCATAAGTGATTCTGTGGGGACAGGAAAAGACGGGAAATTAATTTCTAGTCAACTCCCGCATCTCTTTCTGATCAGTCTTGTATCCAAGTGTCCAAGCTCAACTTGGACTAGTTATCCAAGATGGACAAGAAAAGGAGGATGATTTTAGAAAAATGAACAAAACTAACTGTCCCCATGGTATTTATTTTCCTAATATTTTGACAATTTTTACCATAAAAAGTTAATTTAAATTTGTATTTATTTTCCTAATATTTTGACAATTTTTACCATAAAAACTTAATTTAAATTACCATGATAATTATAATATTTGAAAATGTTCCAAGTTCTTAAGTTTCATTTAGTGCTGATGAATCCACTAAAATTATTTTCAGTCAGTGCTTACCAGTGGTAGTAGTGTTCTTATTCAGAGTCCTTAGCTACAAAATATTCAGTTATGCTACCTAGTGAGCATGTTGTCAAGGACTTAAATGTTTTTATGTTGTAAAAATGTATGTCTCTGTAATTGTTATCATTGCACAAAATTAATTATAAATATTTCTAACATACAAGTATTATATACCTCTCCACACAACTAAGTCACATACGAACAAGTCAGAGCTATTTGTACTGGAATGTCTGTCCTTTGTTTTAAAATCCTCCATTTACTATTCAGTTATATCAAGCCATAGATTTTTAAATGAACTCATAACGATGAATATTTAATGTGTATAAACTTGAAGTGCACTGTGCCTTATATTAACTTGAAAAAGCTCCTCCTTCTAGAAGACATAGTGAAATATAGGCATGCATGTATATAGGGTAGGAACAAGTGTTAGTTACACACATATAAACAATGTTCACATTTCACCTCTTCCACACAAACCCCTCAAAAGCAAATTTAAGATATGGCCATGTCCTTTGATTGTCCTGGAAACTTGAGGTCTACAGAAAAGTCGTACTTCCTGTGGCTAGAAACTACAATCAGTTATGTACTTGATGTAACAGAAAAGCCTATTGATGAACACTGCCATTAGAGAGAGAAACCTTAAGATGAAAAGGATGTTTATATTTTTTGATACAAGTCTCATGTAGCCCAAACTAGTCTTAAACTACCATGTAGCCCATGATAGCATTGAACTTTTGATCCAGGTGCTAGAATTACAGGTATGCACCAAATTGTCTAGGTTTTATGCAGGGTTTGTATGGAACACGGGCCTTTGTGAATGTTAGGTAAGAACTCTACCAACGGCAGTACATCCCCAGCAAGAAAGGTGACATTCAAATAGTCTCAAAGTGTCTTATTACTGTAATGGCATCTTATACGTGCACACACAGTCTTTGTATTCTTCTGTTGAGGAAATGAAGCTTTCTGCATTTCCTAGTTCCTTAAGTTTACACTGGCCTTAGAGACAAATTCCTAAGAATGAGAAGAAAAACAGTAAGTTCAGAGTGGAGAAGCATAGCAGTCACCAGTATCACCAAATGGTCATCTCCAGTAGTTACTCTTGCTGGTATTTCACAACTGGCTATGGTAAGATGAGGCCAGAAGCACCTCTGGCATTCCTACCAACAAATCAGCTCCTCGGTAAAATCAGTATAAATTCAAGACAAATACAAAACAACTTCAAAGGGTCAAGGAACTTCAAAATGACAGGACAAGAAAAACACATAAAACAAAACAACAGACCAAGAATCAAGCAAAGGCAGAAAATCAGTCCTAACCAATTGTAAATCCTTTGAACCACAGCAATCACCATCTCAGATGAATCAGAAATATCTTTTTTTAATTGTTCTTTTTCATTTATTTTACATACCAAACACAGTTTCCCCTTCCTTTTCCCTTCCTGTTCCCTCCCCCCACCTACTGTCTACACCCCCATCTACTCCCTCTCCATTCAGAAAGGAGCAGGCCTCCCATGGAAGTCAAGAAACATGGCATATCAAGTTGAGGCAGGACCAAGCTCCTCCCCCTTCATCAAGGCTGGGCAAGGCATCCAGCATGGGGAATATGTAGGTGGAGTTTTCCTATCCCAGCAGCTGTTTCCCAAATAATCACTCATAAATTTAACTGTAAATATTTGGCTAGTATATCAGGCTTGCTACTAGCTAACGCTTACATTTTAAATTAACCTGTATTTCTTATTTACACTCTGCCATGTGGTGGTACCTTTATTAGCACAGCACATTCATCTCCTGCTCTCTCTGCATCTGACTAGTGACTCCTCTGACTCTGCTCTTCCTCATTCCATCATTCTCAGTTTGTTTTTCCCACCTAACTTTATCCTGTTCAGCTATTGGCCAGTCAGCTTGTTTATTAAACCAATAACAGTGACATATATTCACACAGTGCAAAGAAGGGTTATTCCACATGAGGAATAGGTTTCAAAAAACACCAGCTCATGAGCCAGAGACAGGTCCTGATCTGACTGCTAGGGGTTATCTTAAGCAGCTCAGCCAAGACAGAGATGAGGAGTGGCATCTACTTTGACTGAGTCTGATATGAAGTCTTACCTCATTATTTCCTTCACTTAAATATATATTAGAAAAAAAAACTAGTTACAGTTGATTAAATCAAATGCCTAATTGAATGAATATATAAATCACCCAGATTGATAATCATCATTTCAAAGAAGGAAATAGTTTAAATACAGTGTTCACTTTTGGTCACAAAACTCATGGTAAAGCTTACTATCCAATTTAGAAGAGCACAAATCCGACAAGTTGCTTAAAACTGGCTATTTGTTTGGCTAACCAAACTGATTTTTCAAGGTACTGAGGGGATAGGAGTAAGAATTTTTTATTGCTAAAAACTGGTATGATAAGGCCATTGCCAGCAATTGTTTATTGTGTAAACATTTGAAATAGGGTTGAACCATAGTTCTGAACTCAGAAACCAGAGTTTCTGAGACTGTAACTCTGGAAATTAGGTATTTATCAAAGTGATTGGAAAAAGAAAGAAGAAAGGAAGGGAAGGACACGGAGGGGTAGGGATGAAAAAGGAAAGAGAAAGAGGAAGAGGAAGGAGGCACAAAAAACATGCATGGAGAGGAAATTTAACATAATTGGTAAACTAAGATTTATCAGAAACTATAAATAATTATAGAACCACATTGCCTTTCACAGAATATGTTAACAGGAGTTAAAGTCTGTTTTTGGCAATCTAGAAATATTTTTCTTTATTCAAAAAGTGCATCTGTGTTTGCTTAGATGTTACAGCAAGCTCTAACCAGATCTGATTGTCCCTGCCATGGGTTACATAAGCCAAAGCCTATAGAAGGAACACTAAATGAAGATCTGAGTCATTAATGTAACCAGAGACAAAGAGAAGGGCATGGCCACATAGTGGTTTTTCTGGGGAGTCCTGTGAGCCTGGAGGTCACAGATTTGTCATTGTCATTATGGGTCAGTTGGGAACTTATGCAGAGTTTACAGTCTCACAACAAGGGTTTGGAACCCAGAGCTCATGTGCAGAGCTCCGGGAAGAGAAGCTGACCCCAGGCCAAGCATGAGAACAGATGCTGTGTTGTTGAGAGCACAGGTTCATCCGTGGACCAGTTCTTGCAGCATAGGGTGGTGGCGAGGTTAGAAACAGGGGGAAAGTCAAGCTGTGCTGCTTTCAGAATAGTCTGAGACAGGATGTTCAGGTAGCAATGTATGTCAATGTGTCAGAGCATAGGAACACTGTGTACTCAGTTCTCAGAGAACCAACTGCTATATTCCCTTGCACTGTTTATCAGGAAAAACAAGTGAAAATTTTTCAAAGTTTATGAAAAGCTATACAGAATATTCAAAAGACTAAAGGTGAATTATATGAATGACTTCTATCTAGACCTTCTGAGTACTAGTAATGATATGAGGGAGAACACACAGACTAGATATACTCAAGATAAACAAGGATGAAACATCAGGGCAGCTCTTATGGAAACAAAGCATTTGCAATACACTTGGGTTTAAATTGTTTATTGTGGCATCTCCATTGTGAGAGCACTGACTATCACTAGGAGTCCTCATTAGTGCTATCCTCATAGGTTCTAGGAAGTTTTCACTGTGGTAGGTTTTCACACCACTCCTTCAATGCTCCCTTATTTCAGTTGTCTCTCCCTGCACTCTCTCTCTCTCCATCTCTTCCCTCCCCAACCTGATCCTTCCAGCTCCAGTTCCCAGCTGCCTCCAGTCATGAACAATTTCCAGATTACAACAAAAAAGCTTTAAGCTTTCCTTTCCTTTCTTTTCTTTTCTTTCTTTTTTTTTTCCAGATAGTATTTCTCTGTAATGGCCCTGGCTACCCTAGACTCACTTTATAGACCATGATGGCCTTGAACTCACAGAGATCTGTCTGCCTCTACCTTTGCCTCTGCCTCCTGAGTGTTAGGATTAACAGCATGAGCCACTGCTAGAGAAAGAGTTTTGAAAAATGATAAAAACAGCATTGATGTGTGCCTTGCCATTGGCTTTCTGTCTTCTGATATGGTACAATTCTCACATTGAATTTTGCTGATTGTTTTGCCTTGGCTTAATGGATTAAGAGTGGAGAACTAGGGGAGATTTAGATGACCAAAATACCATAGGAGATTCCTATGAGAAAAGAAAAGATGAATATTGAGTCCCTGGGCAACCATTATTCTCCCAGCCCAGTTCCCTAGTCAAATAGTGACCTCCTAAGCAAAAAAGAACTGGTAAGATTACTGACACTGCCCTGCAAGTTCTAGGCAACAATTAGACCTTATTTATTTTTAACTTACAGTCATAAATTGCTTTGGGAAGCAAACCATCCACTTGAAAATGCAATAGACTTGAAGACTCTAAACCACACTGTGGTGGTTTGAATAACAATGGCCCCCATAGGCCCATAGTGAGTGAAATTATTAGGTGTGGCCTTATTGACTTGTTGAAGTAGGTGTGGTCTTGTTGGAGGGAGTGTATAACTTAGGAGGGGGGCTGCTTTGAGGTTTTAGATGCTCAAGCCAGTCCGAGTATCTTATTCTCTCTTCCTGCTAGCTGCAGATCCAGATGTAGAGCTCTCAGCTACCTCTCTCTCTAGCACCATGTCTGCCTGTGTGCTGCCATGCTTCCTGTATGACAATCATGGACTAAACCTCTGAAGCCAGCCCCAATTAAATGTTTTCCTTTATAAAAGTTTCCATGGTCATGGTGTCGCTTCACTGCGATTAAAAACCCTAACTAAGACACCTAGTAACTACTGTCAGCAAAGATTTTGAAAATTGAATACCACCTCACCCCCCCACACACACACACACTTTACTGGGGGAGGGGGGATATAATGGTTCAGTCAATTGGAAAATAACTTAGAAGTTACTAAAAATGATAGATGCATAATTATCTTGTGAACTAAAAATATAAATCTGGATTGATAGTAAGGAAAAATTAAAAATATATGTTTACCCAACATATGTGCTCAAATGTCCATAATGTCATCATTCTAATAGGCAAAAATTGGAAAATAAGTTGGATTCTATTAATCAATGAATATACTGATGTATACTATAATTATACATAAACTCTAAAACCAGTCTGCAAACCCAAAAACATACATTCAATATAAACAACTTATTGTGTAATTCTAAATATATGGATATTTTCATTATTTCCATAACATCTGCAACTCCTACAAGACATTTTTGGGATATTTCCACATCCAAAATCTTACGTAAATATTATTGTGGTTTTTTTTTTTAAAGATTTTTATTTATTATGTATACAGTGTTCTGTGTGTATGCTTGCACATCAGAAGAGGGCACCAGATCTCATTACAGATGGTTGTGAGCCACCATATGGTTGCTGGGAATTGAACTCACAACCTCTGGAAGAACAGCCAGTGCTCTTAACCTCTGATCCATCTCTCCAGCCCCAATTGTGGATTTTTAAAATCATTATTCACACACACACACACACACACACACACACACACACACACACTAGCCTATTTATCATGCAACTAGAGACTGGTGAAAATTTTCCTTTACTGTTCTTTATTGCTTCTAGAATATTATCTCCCTATCAACTCTAAAGAAGCTGAGTGAATACCTTCTAGCATTTAACATTGTTTACTCTAGATCTTTGATCTTAATATCTATTTTCTCTTCAGATTTAGTTTAATTGATGACAAAATTAGCTAGCATTAATCATATAATAATTCAAATTAATTTTTGTACTTATTTTATACCAAGAATGGTTGTGTGTGTGTGATTTGTGTGTGTGTGATTTGTGTGTGTGTGTGATTTGTGTGTGTGTGTGTGATTTGTGTGTGTGTGTGTGTGTGTGTGTGTGTGTTGGCTGGGTGACTTTTGGGAGAGTGGAGAGACATGGCTGCAACTACACAAAATGACTAATTTCATGTTCTCCTGATTGATTTCTGCTCAGCAATCAACTTTGAATGAGACAACTTGCACATTCCGTCCGTGTACAATGTACCTCTGTAAGCCAGTCAATAACACACGCATGCAGGACTGTCTTCTCCTACATGCCCTCATCTTTTGGCACAGTTGCACTATCAGTTACAAGGGTCAAAATAATCTGCACCATAGACTAGAGTGGTAGGATGATATATTCAGGGTTGCCTTGGAGGTGTTGTAAATGCTTGTTCATAGTTCGGAGCAGCAGGCAGATGAGACATCAGTGCTCCTGGACATGAAACTTCACTGAAGGCAGCACACAGATCGGTAAACCAGTAACTCCTGACTACATGCTAACCATTTGTCCTTATACCCACAGAAAAATGTAATTCTCACCTCTCATCCAGGAAACCTATCTTCGCAACAGATGAAGAGCATTATAGAAAAAAAAAAATCAATCAAAATACAGAGTTGTGGAGCCCAGTCCCAACTGATACATCTACAACCCAACTCCTGTACCTAAGGCTCAAAGATCACTGTGGAAGAGAGGGCAGAGAGATGAAAAGAGCCACAGGAAAAGGGAATCAGCTATGAGATCATGTTTCCTAGAAATGTCAGAAAATACAACCGTGAAATGTCACCAACAAGGCTGGCTAAACATCACCTGAACAAGGACACCAATAAACATGTTAGCGTGGAAGGGGGGCTCAGGAGACCCCAGCCGTAGAGAGAAGACTACAGGCAGCTGAGGAAAGCAGAAAGCATGAGAAATAATCTCCCCTGGGGAAAAACACACCAATTTTTATTCATTTTTAATAAATAAATTAGTTGATGTCTTTATTGAGTCAGATGCCAGACAGCCAGTAACCAGAAGGCAGGTGTGGATGGTGGCACCTGTGGTGCCTCATTCCACGACCTTCTTTTTCATTGCTGTTCATCTCATCTTCTAGACACAGTGAAGACAAAAAGGCAGACTTTCAGCTTTACCACGTAAGGAAAGCAAGAGGCTATTGAGATCATAAACGCAATGATTGGAAAAGGTGTTGCTGAGACTCTAGGGACACTGGTTTACAATTTATTAACTGCTTGTACTTTATGGGTGAGATTTCATGGACTTTCTGATTGCCGTATTGAAATTTCTGATATCAGCTAATAAGTGACAAAGAAGTTAGAGACGCATAAATACTAATAGACTAAAGCACTTTGTAATTTGTTAAATCATTTTACTTGTAAACTGATGGATGGGAAGCCACAGTTTGCAAACACTCAGGCACAGCAGCTCACAAATACATAATCAGGAAGCCTTGTAACTGTGGCAAACACCTGCATTTTTCCTCTCATGAACAGAAGTTGCAGGGTTCTTGGCATCAACAAAGACATGCTGAGATGAATTTCTGTCTGCCAAGTCATAATAATAATCCACTTCCTTGTTATGATATCAAGAGTCAAGGGTTCAGGTCCCATCATAGCTGAACCACAGAAGTTTAGTGAGAGTTGCCGAGGGCTGGCTGCATGGTAGACATTGAGGACAGTGCTGGTAGATAGGTAAACATGTAATTTAGGAAGTTGTTTCAGTCAGAGCCTTTTGCCTTTGGCCATTTTGGCTCTGAGGAGCCCTTTCCATTCAGGCATGCCCCAGATACACCATTTTCCACCGACCAAGGGACATGCAACTTCAGGATACCTTTCATGATCTTCTAATTCCATCTGCTTCAGCCTTTCCCTCTCACTGTGGCTACATTAAACACTCCTCTGGATTTGTTTCCTTCTGGTTCCAACAGCCTCTGTTCTTTAGGCTTAGAGTCAGTCTAAGTTAGTGATACAATTTAGCCTCTTAACAAAATAACTGATAAGAACTCAAATATTATTTATATAATCTTATAATTATAGAATGAAATACAAATTAAGGTCATTTTTTTATTTGAATCAGCATGGTGTTTAAATGCTTTATTAGTGAAAATTATAAAATAAATTTAAAAAATAACAAATGGAGAATCAACCACACAGTCTGATCTTGTGAATTGATTAGCAATATTAATGTCAAATGTCTACAGAACATGTTCAATACAATCAAACACTGCTGAAGGAATGATCTCAGGATTCTTAAGTTATGCTAAATCATATCCATCTTTGGAATAATGTCAAATTTATAGTGATTTACAAGTACTAGAGAGGAGTTTATTAGATTTTATAAATGGCTCTCACAGGAGTTATATACTCTTCTAAAAGAACAATATGCATTCTCTTTTGTAATAAATGTAAAATGCACTCTTGGCAAAAATAACAAAAGCTGATAACAGACTTAGATTGGGACTGTGTGTTCCTTACACATTTCATTTCTGAGTATTATGAATTTTAACTTAAGTCCTAAACAGGAAATCATGTGGTTGATTTTTTTTAGCATTTAATATTATATTGTAAGCTAATTACTTAGTAATAAAGACTGACAGTATTCCTCAGGGAGAAATCTAATTACATTGGGTTGACTGCCAAAGAAATTGCTCTAAAAGTGAAGTCATTTTGTTGTTAATGCTATGCAAATTGCTATGAAGAAAGTAGCAATTGAAGGGCTAATTTCATTGTTGTATCAACATGTGTGAACAAAAGAACTGTACAATTATCCTGCAGAATAAACGTGGAATGGAGTCAGTGACATGTATTTTGTGAGTGTGACACTTGACTGGGTAGAAAAAAAAAAGTGAAGTCCGGGTTTAAATCAATCATCTCAGGCAATTAAAAGTAAAGAAAATAAAACAAATTTGAATTGCTCTTGAAATGAATTCACCCTTGACTGCTTGTATTTTATCTTCTATTAAATTAGAGATAAAATAGTCTTCGTCTTCACTGTTATCACTTCATTTCTTCAGCTACTGATGGTAATCATAGGTAGGGTGGCTTTATGAAGCAGTAAAGCTACTTTGAGGTTTCATCTTACTTGGAATTTCCAAGATTAAAGAAACAAATGACAAGAGATACTGGAGAGGCTGTGGGTAAGGGAGAGCACTTATTCACAGCTGGTGAAAGCACAAACTGGTACCACCACCAGGGAAATCAATGAGAAGTTCCTCAAAAAAAAAAGTACTGAAAACCACTGATTCACATGATCTGGTTATACCACTCTTAGGCATATACTCAAAAGAGTTTCTATCTACAGAGATACTGGCCCTATTCACAATAACCAGGAAATGAAAACAACCTAGATACCCATCAACTGATAAATGGGTAATGAAAATGTCATATATTTACACAATGGAATGTTATTTAGCTTTTACGAAAAACAAAATTATGAAATCCACAGTTGAAAGGATGGAGCTAGAGTCACTCATTCTTAGTGAAGTAACACAGATGCAGAAAGAAAAATTTCACATTTTCTCTCACTTCTGGATGTTAGCTTTGAATCTTCAGATACATCTATTCCATGTGGAATACCAACAGAGTTCAGCAATTTAGTAAGAGTTAAGTGGAAGAAGGAGCTTTTGAAGGAGGGGAGCTAGGACAAAGTGATGTAAAGGGTTTAAGGGCAATAATGGGACGGGAACTGTTAAATTGGATTAGAGCAGGGTATGGGGTAGGATGGATAGAGAAGAAACTGTGGAGTAAGACAACTAATACTAAAGATCTTTTGAAAAGATATATGAAAACATACTACTATAGAAGCTTACACACACACACACACACACACACACACACACACACACACGCATAAAGATGTAATGCTATTACCCTACAAAGAAAGAACAATACCCTAATCAAAAATCTCATGTTAGCAAAACAAAATGTTCTTAACTCTTTTAGAGTTGTTGGCCAAATAATGGTTCATATAGACCTTAGAGGTGTTGCCAGTACTTTTGGCTATCCTCTAGCACTTGAAAGTAAGATCATACTCTATTTTTGAAAACATCTTGAGTCACAGAAATCATCTCATACTTACCTGGAAGCTTGATCTCTAATGGCTACCTGGTGCTGGAAAGTGCTATGCATGTTACCAAATGAGAAAATAAAATCCACAGCCTCACCCAGCTGTGAACCATCCAAGTAACAACAACAAATGGCCTGGCAAGATACATCACTGGTGCAATTGTAGATAGAGTCAAACCACATACTGTTTGACTCTAAAGCTTACTCTGTGAGCTTGAACCTACACTTGGCACTGTTAAAGAGGTCAAAAATCGGTGGCTAGATATGTCATAGACCTTAGGTAAGAACACAATACTATTATTTGACTAAGTGAGCATAAGTACTAAAATAACTCTTAATGACTTGTTGGTATACGCATAGATCAGAGCATCTCTCAACGCACTTCAGAGAACCTTTTTGTTGCAATGGATGGCAGAGACACTCTAACTAGTCAATATTTGGAGAATAAGAGACTGGATTTCTCAGTCCTAAATGGGACATATGTTTCATAGACTGAAGAGAATTCATGGAAGAGGATGTAGAAAGACTCTAAGAGGCAGAGTTCATCTACAAAATTAAGGAAACTGTGTTCTTCATACACAACAAGGCAGCTGTACATCTGAGTTTACAGCTATGGTGAAAGCATACACAAGACATCTGAGCCAGACAAAACCCCAGCAGAGAGAGAAAGATAGAAATGTGTGAGTCCCTGTATGTATGTATATGCATCATGTCCATGCAACATGCCTGCCAGCAGAAGCCAGAAGAGGCATCAGGTTCTCTGGAACTAGACTTATAGTCGGTTATGAGCTACTGTGTGTGTACCAAGAACAGAAGCCAAGTACTCTGCAAGAGCTAAGTGCGTTTAACCACTGAGCCATTGCTCAAGCACTGAGGAAAGTTTCTAAACCCTGTAGTTACATGTAAAATTTCAAACATGACTTTAACCCTAAACTGAGGTTTAATGTGATGTAGTATATGTAGCTATTGTAAAGAATCGCTATGAAAACAAAGCTGCCTGACTGCTGACACAGGCACAACTCGTATAATAATCATTATAACTTTCTATCTTACTCTATTGTTACTATGTTAATTTTTTTAAATTATGTGTGCATGAGTATATCAGTATAGGAGTGTGGTGGTCATGAAATCATGCTGGAAGCCTTGCTCCAGAGGGGTTCTAGGACCTGGGACAGATGTGTGGAGTCAGTGCCAAAAAGAATGATCAACTGTTGTTCAAACAAGTGGCCCTAGATAGCTTGAGCCATCTTTATTTGTGAAATTTCAATGGTTTGAATGCACAGTTTTACAACCAGTTTTTACTTCCTAAGTTTCTAAAAATGATTACAATAATTATCAGTTTGCTCCCTGACTCTTTCCCTTTTCATCTTCCAACTTGCCCATGATTAGACATAACCTTTTTTTATCTAAATTTCTATCATCAGGAGCTTAAGCACTTTTGCGCGCTACAAAGGAACTTTTTTAACCAGACACACCTACAGGTAGATCAGTGTGCTCAGCTGGCAGCACATGTGGTTACAGCATCATGCAGGATGAGATACAGGCTTTGTCTCTTTTGGTCACTGTTTACATCTGGTTGGGTCTGGGTTCTCACAATCAACTCACCAGCCAGATATGGATCCATCCATTCTACATTTTGTACTGCTCTATCCTCTGTGAATTCCAAAACAGGCTGTTGGAATCCCTGAAGCTGGAGTTACAGGTCATTGACAGGTACTCAACCTGGGTGCTGGAAACCAAAGTGGTTCCTGTTAGAGCATTATGGAATTTTAGCATACAGTCGTCGTCTCCAGACTTGTAATTCACCATCTTTCTTAATTTTAATCAAGCTAACAAGTTTCCATATGTGAACAAAATCTTTACTCTGGGACACTTCCAGTGACACAGGTTAGTATAAAGACTACTCTGAGGGGACCCTTGAAAATTGAATGGGACTGTTGGAAGCCCTCAGAATTCCAGAGGAGTGTTCGTGTCTTCAGTGGGGCATCTGGGAGGCGTAGGACAAAAGTGATAAAACCCTAGCTTTGGAACACCCAAGTATACCTCAGTTTGTGTTACTAGCTAGAGTCCAATTTAGAAATAAGGTGGGGGTGTGGGTGGGGAGAGTGGTATGGAAGTTTCTATCTTAAATTCCCCTGGCCAGTAAACATGCCAAATTAGAAGCATTTATTCTGGAATGGACTTACCTAAATCTACACCCTCTTTCACGTGGTACCCATAAATCTGAGTATTGTCATTGATTGAACATTTGATCTTTAGGCTCAGAGATAGCATAAGAAGCCATGTTTGCAGAATCAACAACAGTCTTTACCAAGTTTTACACACTGTAAGACAGTGGCCACTATGAGCATCTGGAACCCACCTGAGAAGCAGTAGGGAAGCCACAAAAGGCCTCTTCCCTTTAGTCTCCTTTAATGAAAGGTTTTGTTTCTGTATTTTGGTGCAGCAAATATTTGCTGCAAAAAAGTATAAAACTACTGTATCTGAAGCATGTTCTTCTTGGAAATATTGAAAATACATAGTGTAGATGTAATGAAAAGGTTTTCATAAGATAGATTATAAATCGATTAGATAAATAAATATAAGATAGATTATTGGTAGATGATAGACAGACAGACAGATAGATAGATAGATAGATAAATAATAGATAGATATGTAGATAGATAGATAGATAGATAGATAGATAGATAGATAGATAGATAGATGATAGTTAGAGGATGAAAGCTCATAGACAAAAGCATAAAACTAGCCTGATCCGAACAACCATGCACTAAAAATAATGATGACTGTGGATCCTTTGAATTACCATTTAAAGAAATTTGGTAGTTCTTGACTTAAAAAGTTCTCAGTATCAAGTCCTTCACCAAGCACTACTCATGCCAGTTCCTGATATACTTAAAAATCCTCTTAATGTTACATTTTACATCTCTCAGAAACACCTTCATTTTCACCTACAACTCAACAAACGTCCTGGCCTGACAATTATTCATTTTAGTTCCTCACATCGTCCAATGAGCTCTAGCAATTGTTTCCAACAACAGCAGATCACTCTTGTACATAACATTCAGGTGGAAGATGCTATAATCACAATCTCAAAGCATGGCCATGGGTCTAACCCAAAGCTTCCATAAACTTCCATTTATCCAGTAAATCCAGCCATGCTGCCCACCTGTTCTTTAAGTTTCCTCTGCCCCGTCCTGGCATGTAGCTTGGCCTCTTTCTTTAAACTCAGATTACATCTCTAGCATTCTGTATGTAGTTACTGCTGTTTCTCCATTTAGTGCTTGTAACCTACCACCTGTAATTTATATTTTTAACATCTACTGATAGTTTGTGTGAAGATTTGTGTTGATTGATAGAGGTTTCAGCCTCCCCATGGCCTGGCAGCTCATCTTAATAGCTTGCCAACAATGGAGCTCCCTCCCTTCCTGCCTCTATCTGCCCTTGTCTGGAGAATGACCCTGGGCCTGAAGGACTGACCTTATCTAAAAGCTGTCTCTAAGCCAGATGCCTGACTTATCTTTAGCCTGAACTCTGACACAGATCCCTACTAGAAGACTCCCTTGCTACACATATGATAACTAAGATTTGTACTAGGAGCCTTATGATAGGAGAATGATTCTTAATACAAATTAGAGTTTGTCCCCAAGATTCCCCATCCTGTCTATTCCTTATACTCTTGAATTAAATTGAGCCGATTCACCAAAACCTGTCTCTGGGAGGGCTGTCTCCAATTATGCTCATGGTCTGTGCACAGAGATTTCTGTCTCCCCTTCTGCCAATTTCCCCTTTTAGACTGATGGCCGACAGGCTGAGAGGGAAGAGGACCCCCAAAGTAGACTACATGTAGTTGTCTTCTTAAATTGTCATAAAATGATTATTTAATAATGAACTAAAACAATTGAACCTTTCCCACTTTCATGGAATGATCTGTACTTTATCTGCATAAATTATCTTCAAATACTTGGATAATTTTTTCTACATTTGATTTGTTTATGCTGATATATAATTTATTTTTACCCTTATAAATAATAATTGTGTGTTTATTAAAAATTTTTAAATTGAAATGATTTTTTCTGTCATCATGGTTAAAAAAAAAGCTACAATCTCTTACTTAAATGTTAATATTTGCCAGTGAAGCCACATGGTCCCACAGTTTTATAATGTATATTACACAAAATTACCAATTTTTTGTATAGAATATTTTCAAGTGCTAGATTTATATTGGATTTATTTAAACAATTTGTGTGAAGTATGTTTCCATTGAATTTAGAAGTGTATTAGCAGATATTTATGACGACATCCATGTCAGTATGTCATTCTTTCCAGTAAATATGTCTGTCTAGGTTATTTCTTACTACTACTGTTGAATGTGTGTTTCTCATGTTGCCTACTAGCTTTCCTGCTTTATTTACATATAGCCAACTTTTAAAATAGTCAGAATGTGATTTTTAATTTTAATTTGTTAGTTGGAGCTATAATTTATATCATGTTACTTCTCTTTCAATTAAACTGTATTCTCATTTATCCTTTTCTTGTGTTTCCTAAACAATAAAGTAGTTGAAATAGTATGTCACTGGCATTATATAGTACAACTCATTTCAGAGACTTGTAAGTTTTTTAATTAGATTTTCTTTACTTTAAACTTAAAAATATTTAGAAGTTGTAGTTGTTCCTGGTAGTGTTAATATATAATTTTATTTCATAGTGGCTTGAGAATGTGGTTTTTAAGATCACTACTTGGGGAAAGTTTTATTATAGCTAAGTACATTTTGCTTGTAAATTTATGCTCAGATCATTTGATAAGCTATTTCAACTTATAAGAATATGTTATTTTTCTGAGAAAAAAAATAACTGTGCATAACTAAATTTATTACCACAGTGTAATAAGGTACCATCCTGACTGTGATAGGATTCATAAAAGTGATCATTTTGCACAAAAATAAAGACAATTTGAAACAAGAATCAGACATCTGAGGATTTTAAGGTTCTTGGGAGCCACATGGGTAAGAAGAGGAATTCAAATACTTTTTAAATAATTAGTATTATTTACATGCATAAAAAGATGGTGGTGGGCTTATCTAAGCAAAAGTAAACTCCTATTGTTTTGCCTGAGTGAGGTCTTGCATGTCCTACCTTGCTGGCTTCATTAAAGAGGTACACTTTACACCCAAATAGTGATTTACATGGTATAAAACCCACAGGCTAAGCCACAGACTCAAGACACCAAACTCACCCACTAATTTGGTTTGATTTCTCATCCAAGCCTAGGACTTTACCTTTAGCTAGGATCCTTAAAAATATCACAGAAGTACACAGCTAACAGTTTTGAAATCCACTCTAATCTAATCAGGGAAAGACCATCCAAACTGATAGTGAATTTCCCTCTAGACTGTCATTCTGAAAGTCCCTGATGGTTGGTAGCCTTTTCTTTTTTTCCTTTTTCTCTTTTCTTTTATCCTGACTACACAGAAAGAGCAGATGAAGAGAAAGTTCTGTAGTAAGGACTCTGCTCTGCATGGTGTTCTCAAAGGTAGTTTAGCTTCCAGCTATGAGCTGTGGTTTTTAATGTACCTGTGTTGGGAAATGGTCAGAGCTAATACCAGAATTTTATTCGAGGACTACTGTGGGTTTTTTAGGCATGGGAACAAAAGAGTAGTCTGTGTATTATCTCTGCATTTCCCAGAATTTTACATCCATGTCCTTGAGGATAAAACTGAGGACATTTCAGAGAGCTTAAATATATTTTTAAAGTCTTAAAAGAGACAATATTGAAGTGAAAACTAATCAAAATATATGAATGCTTTTAGGACATATTTAGTTTACTTCTAGCACCCTAGAGACTATTTTTTACAAGTTCAAATTATACCAGTAACTTATTTCCAGTAATTTTCTAATTGTCATCCAATTTTCTTAACAGTTTTCTAACACATATCCATGTGCATTCCACCTATAACAATTAGACTGAACCATATAAGACTGAATTTTAAACCAAAAAAGTAAAGTCAAACATCAGCATTTTCATATGGCTAGCATAATGAATGTGAGAGAAGCTATATCCTTGAGAACCTGATCATCATGACCTATAGACGAGAAAGAGAATTGTGTTGTGGGATATTCAATCACACTCTGAATCCCAACTTTGTGTTTGCATTAACCAAATAAAATCACCCTTGGGTCAGAAGGCCGAGTTAGCAACTATTTGACAGAAAGTAATCACAGAGAGGGAGTCTGGAAGATGGATAGAGAGAGACACAGAAAGCAGTAGGAAGGGACTTGGTATACAGCATGAGTTCTTTTGTTTTGGCAGAGCAGAAGGGTGCTTTCTGTTGAAGATGCTGGCAAAGAGAGAAGGTCAGCTAGTTGCTACTCTACCACTCTGATCTAGCAGGTTTTTATACCAGCCTTTGACTCTCAAGTCAAGTTGATGATTAGAACAATAGAGACTTAATTTAAACCTACATAAGGAGGGTGCAGCAGAGACAGGACAGTGGGACCAGAGCCTGGCCTGGCCTCGGCCTGAGTGGCCAGCGGGCACTGACTACAGGGCCATGGGGCTGCAGACAATAATTAAAATATCAGTGCATTCATGTGCAGCCACTAAGCAGACAGAAAAACAACAGCGATGACCTCTTGAAAGGGCTCCTAACTAAAGGCTGAACTTAACAGCAACACACGTGAGATAAAATGGACTGTGTCTCAACCCAGAACCAGAACCTCCTTCGCAGGGGGCTGGGGAACAACAGTACCGTTAACAGGACTTAGAGCAGAGGGCTGCAACCATTACCCTCAAATCCAACTCCAGCACTAGCTGTGGCAGCTGAGCTTCTGCCTCATTGTGTACCTGTCTCACCTTAGCATCTGATCTCATCAGGACAGTGTGAAGTCGCCTTAGTCCAGATGAAGGGTTCTACCTCCTCAAATCCAATATCTCTCCGTGATTCTCAATTTGTGGGCCACTGGGTAGCCAGAATGTAATTCCTTCTTCAAATTCTCAAGTCTGGTGATTCATTTGGACTCTGTCCTTGTTTGTAAATGTATGGGAGAGATTTTCAGGTTTTGCTCCATTTAATACCCAATGTGTATAAGTGAAGTGATGATGGGGTTTCAGGAATGTTGATGTTAATTCAAATATATTCTGTATTTTCATTCTGAATTGAATATGCTAATAATCTATTTGGAAGCAGATAAATGTTGAAATTTGTAGAAACACAAAATGATAAGTGATTCCACAAACAATTTGAGGACCATTTGGAAGTTATAAAATCATATGAATATAAAATTAACAGAAAGAAAGTAGTATTGTCCAGAGGAACCTAAACAGATTGTTACTAAATACCAACACAAGAAACAGATCCCCACCAAACAGCAACCTGCACAAGGGATGTTTGATGGGGAAATCATCAAGGGAGGCAAAGGGATGGGACAGGAGAAACATATGTTCCAAGGGCTATGACTGGAAATCTTACTTCAGGCTATGGCTCACATCAAAATGAATGTACAAGGAGGCCTCGACCGAGGGCATCAGGGTGAAGCTGACCTTACCGTGGCAAGGGTGCCTATTCCTGCCTTTTGCTCCTATGATGAAAACCCTTAAGGAGTCAGAGAGGAAGACAGTACTGAGCAGGCGGCTCTGGGCTCCCAAGAAATCTTCCCACATGAAGCACTATCCATAGAAAGTAATTCTCAAATATACTTGGGTATATATCTCCTTATTTGTGGGTGCAAAAATAAATGGAGAGCACATGGACTCATCTACCCAGAGACCCATCTATTGAGGCCAGCTGTCTCAGTTTTCATAGCACTTTTCCTCCAAACCTACCTTTCAGAAGAAAGAGGAGAAAGAGGTAGAAAGATCACCACATAGGACATGTTATCTGATATTGTAGGGAAGAAAACTAGACCTAGGAACAATCTTGATGATGTCACTCCACGGCAAGGGAATGAGGGCAAACAGCTCTTATATTGTGACTGGACCGTAAAATTCCTAAGTTCGCACGCCTTTAATCCCAGCACTCGGGAGGCAGAGGCAGGCGGATCTCTGTGAGTTCGAGGCCAGCCTGGGCTACAGAGTGAGTTCTAGGAAAGGTGCAAAGCTACACAGAGAAACCCTGTCTCGAAAAACCAAAAAAAAAAAAAAAAAAAAAAATCCTAAGTTAAACATCAACCTAAAAGAGGACACTGAATGATTCCAGTCTGTAGATGTAACCAACCGTCTTATTAAGTAAGAAACACAGAACCAATGCAAAGAAGAAAGCCAAGAGGTCAGAGCTAAGAGCTAAAACCTTACCCTTCCTCCTGCGGCAGTCCTACCTCTCCAAAAGAGAGCTACTTCCTGTGTTAAAGTCTTTATAAGGACTTTTGGTTCTGCCTTCTCATTGGTTGTAAACCCAACCACATGACCACCTCGTCACTGCCTGTTTGTATAGACCTCCAGGTCTTCTATGGTTAGTATTGAGATTAAAGGCATGTGTCGCCAATGCTGGCTGTATCCCTGAACACACAGAGATCTACCTAGCTCTGCCTATCAAGTGCTGGGATTACAAGGGTACGCCACCACCGCCCGGCTTTCCTATGGCTTGCTAATAGCTCTGACCCCCGGTCAACTTTATTTATTAACATACAAATAACATTTTAATACAAATAAAATATCACCATACCAGTCCTTATATTTTTCTTTTTATTTATGAGTTTATTTTTTTTCACAGAAGATGGAATAAAAGTTTGATTTTTTTTGATTTTTTTAAATTTTATATTTAATTTAATTTTACATATCAGCCACAGATTACCCTGTGTGACCTCCTCCTGCCTCCCCCAGCCCTCCTCCCAATCCACCCCCCATTCTTACCTTCTCCAGGGCAAGGACTCCCCTGGGAATTCAGCTCAACCTGGTAGATTCAGATGAGGCAAGTCCAGTCCCCTCCTCTCTTCACCCAGGCTGAGCAAAGTGTCCCAGCATAGGCCTCAGACTCCAAACAGCCAGTTCATGTACTAAGGACAGGTCCTGGTCCCACTGCCTGGGGGCCTCCCAAACAGTTCAAGCTAAGAGACTGTCTCACTTATCCAGAGGTCCTGGTCCATTTCCATGGGGGCTCCTCAGCTATTGGTTCATAGTTCGTGTGTTTCTACTAGTTTGGCTATTTGTCCCTGTGCTTCCTCCAACCATGGTTTCAACATCTCTCACTCATACAGTCCCTTCTCTCTCTCTCTCTCTCTCTCGCCGATTGGACTCCCTGAGCTCTACCTGGGGCCTGGCATGGATCTCTGCATCCGCTTCCATCAGTCATTGGATGAGAGTTTATTTTTCATTAAATGTAACCTACTTTTATATTTGCCTGTGAATCTGGGAGGAATCCTAAAATTGTGTGGTTCAGTTTTCCTACATTATAAACCCTATACAATTTACTTAATCAAAGACTTGGCTTTATAGTAGTAATACATCATTAATTTTTAAATTTATCTGAGCATTACTAAAGGATGGTGGCTAGTGCCATTGAGGTAGGTCTGTGGCATAGATAGATTCCATTTAGCTCCTATCTTGTTACTCCATGAGACTCAATCTTGGCTTCATAAAAAATCTGCTGAGCTTACAAATGTCTCATAGGCCAGACTTGGCACCCAAACACAATTAATATTATGCTATGGCATTTATATACCATACTGACTTTTCAGGAAATATACATGTAAATCACAAACGAACATGCCCTTAGTTTATTGTGAAACTGTGCAGAAAGATATCCACATTCATTCAAATGAACTCTTCCCCAACAATCGAGAAGGAGGTATTAACATGAATGCCACATAAAAGTTGAGCACAGGGCCGGGCGGTGGTGGCGCATGCCTTTAATCCCAGCACTCGGGAGGCAGAGCCAGGCGGATCTCTGTGAGTTCGAGGCCAGCCTGGACTACCAAGTGAGTCCCAGGAAAGGTGCAAAGCTACACAGAGAAACCCTGTCTCGAAAAACCAAAAAAAAAAAAAAAAAAAAAAAGTTGAGCACAGGAAAAATGTCTTTACTATCTTGTCTTCAATGAAACAGAGATCTTTGATGCAGTATAAGAAATTTAAGTACTAACTGCTCCTACAGTTTTGTAATGTTTCATTATCAGTCATGTTTTTAAAATGTGATATTGTATAGCACACATCAGGCATGGTTCTATGGACAATATACCAAGTCCGTGACTTCTCAAGAACCTTGTTTATGTAGTAGTAGAATAGGCCACCACAAACTTCTCCATGAAATAAATCCACTGAAACATTGGAGACTGAAAATGGTAACAGAATATAGCTCAGTTTCTTTCTAGGCCATTTTTAACTTTACATTTCACTTACTAAGAGATTACTAAGTAAATGTGATGAAGTTATTTCACATTTAATATTTTAGCAGAAGAGTAAATTCATAAATTACCAGTTTAAGAAACAAAGAAACTGATGTATTTAGAGATTAGTAGATATTTATTCTCATGAATAAAAACAGGAGTTCAGAGGAACCTACAAGGCCAGCACTTCTCTGGGAATGCATGGAATGGAAAGCTACACTTGACCATGTAATAACATGGGAAATTTGCACATTTCACACTTTGTTAGGACCATCTCTACCTCACATGGAATGTGACATAGTATCACCTCCCTCATAGTGTCTTTTAAGCATCAGGTTAACAAGGATATATGTCCCCCACAGGACAGAGTCCCGAAAGCACAGGCCTCTAGCAACATTGTCTAATGGTGTTGTCATTCGATCAGGTGTTGCTGGTCTGTAGACACTTTTAATTCAATATCTAGCCTCTAATTATTCCAGTGCTCCATGGTTAAAAGGCCAATGATCCATTTTAGAAATGTAAATCATCTGTTTGCTTTCAAAGTTAAAACAAGGGCCAGCAAGATGGTTGGCAGGTAAAGGGGATTCCCTCACAAACATGGCTGGAGACCCCTGGATTCCACAGTAGAAGAAAACCCATGCCCTAAGTTGTCTTGAGACATCCTCTCATATTCCACGTACTTGCCTAAATACACACATGCACACCTACACACAAACACACAGATAAATGATAATAATTGATAATGCAAAATAAAAAAGAAGGCTGGAGTTGTAATTTACTAGTATAGTGTCTGGTATGTGCAAGGAAGGTCTTTGGTTTGAAAACAATATTAAAAATTATAATAACTAATTTTATAATTTGCTATGAAAATATGTAAATGATCGAACTTTAGCTCATTTAGTCTGAATGAAATATCACCATATCCTTGTTCCTTTGCTTTGGTGAGTTATCTGAGCAGCTTGAGCCAGAAGTCACAGACTACCACAATATTGAGATTTCTAACTATTAATTTGTCAAGAATATGATTCGATTAGTAAGAGTACTTATTTCCTCATGTCATGAGGATTAAATGAGGCACTTCACATAAAGCACTGAGAACACAGTTTGCATACATTAAACTCGGAATAAAGAATTGCTTTTATTATTCCCAGCATCTTGAGCAATGAATGAGTCAACATATTATAGTTTGTTAGTTTTTATAATGTTGCCTTGCAGAATAATCAGCTGTCCAACAAATACATTTCTCAAGCATAATCCCAGGTTAAAAAAATAACTCAATTGATAATGCAAATATAACCAATGGGAATATCATGTTACAGAACACTATTGCTCTAAGAATCCCACACCCCAAAGTGTTTATATGAGAATAAATAAAGGTGTTATCTCATAAATTGAGTCTAGATGGAAGGTCCTATCCAAAGTAGTATGCTGTAGAGACTTGTTAACTCATTACAATGCAAGTTCTGAACCTGGCCATGCACTGAATCTTCACCTGAGCCTCTGGCATCATACTTCCTTAAAGAATGTTTCATGTGCCGGGCGGTGGTGGCACACGCCTTTATTTATTTATTTATTTATTTTTTAATTTTTTTTTTTGAGACAGGGTTTCTCTGTGTAGCTTTGTGCCTTTTCCTGGAACTCACTTGGTAGCCCAGGCTGGCCTTGAACTCACAGAGATCCGCCTGGCTCTGCCTCCCGAGTGCTGGGATTAAAGGCGTGCGCCACCACGCCCGGCCTGGCACACGCCTTTAATCCCAGCACTCGGGAGGCAGAGCCAGGCGGATCTCTGTGAGTTCAAGGCCAGCCTGGGCTACCAAGTGAGTTCCAGGAAAAGGCACAAAGCTACACAGAGAAACCCTGTCTCGAAAAACCAAAAAAAAAAAAAAAAAGTTTCATGTATCATACTCAAGTACAACAGCATCCAGCGGCAAGGAAAGACCTTATTCCAGGCACGGTGTCTTGGGACACACAGACCTTTCAAAGCTTTGTTTTGCATATCATTTCTCAATGTTGCTTAAACCACTCACTGCAAAAACAAAGGTGCTCAGAAACTTAGGCTAAAGATCAGCTAACGTTATTGTCAGCAACAGACCTTGTCATTCTCTAGTAGTGTTATTCACTAAGATAAGAGACTCCCATATTTCCATCTCTATTCTCACCAGGGTGGTGCAATTATTAAATTGGTGAACTTTCATTGGCATCTTGATATCACTCAAATGCATATTTGACATTGAGCTCACTCGGTGTTGTGTGATGTATGAGGCTGGGAAATGTATAGCGATATATGCCCACCACAATAGTTACACGGAGAGTATTCTACCACCCTTGTAACCTTCTATGCTCCACCTCTCCTTACTTCCCTCTAATACTGAGACACCTCTGATGGTTTTGTTCTCTGCAGTTTTTCTCCCTGTAGAATGCCATATAGTTGGATCCTACACCATACAGCCTCCACCAGTTAGCTTCTTACTGCGTGGTAAATCTTCCAACATGTCTTTTCATGGTTAGAAGATAAAGTTTTTAATCACTGAAGAGTAATGATTCATTCTTTGTTTTTACCTTGGTTTGTGTTCCAATTCACTTACTGAACATTGTCTTGGTTGTTACTGTAGTTTCGTTATTAGGAATGGTGATTTGTGGGAAGATTTTATATGGATATATTGTTCATTACATTTGCTGATATATATTGTGTGTGGGTGTGTCTGTGTTATGTTCAAGTGTGTACAGATGTCTGCATGTGTCTGCAGGTGTATACATGTTAGATACCACAGGATATTCTCAGTTGTCATCCTCAGAAATGCTTCCATCTCCTTCAGGATGGGTTCTCCTCAGACTGGAGCTCACCAATTATGCTAGAGATCCCTAGAGATCCTTCTATCTTCATCTCTTCAAATCTGATACAAAACAAACAAACAAACAAGCAAACAAACAAACAAAAACCCCTTTCAACCACTGTTCCTGCCCCATTTTGTATCACACTGGTTGTTAGTTCTTCCTCCCTTTTTTCTTGGCAGAATTTGGTATTGTCAAATGTCCTGGGTTCTTATTATTCTAAAGGTACAGTCATGCTTAATTATTTTAGGATTCTTTATGTTGTTTTAAATTAGGTAAACTAAATAAATTAATCTAAAATAGGCTTTCTCTTTAAATGCATCTCATAAACAGCATTAGCAACTTCAATGTTCATTCTACACAAGAAATGTTTAACAACACAAAAGGATTTTAGTTGTTTTAAATCCTAAAGCATTTATCCTGTGCTTATTAACATAATTTGATGTGCAGTGCCTTTTCTAAATTGTAATTAAATGAGGGTCTGAGACGCTTCATAAAACAATTCAATTATGACACACACACATACCCATAAAATGGAGACGTTTCCATTACCTGGAGTTTGATTTTTAAAACAAACTTTTAAAAGTATTTTTCAAGTGCATTCTTAAGACTGATAATTGGTTTCCAGAAACCTGCTAATCCCATGCTTGGAATACTTGCCTAGCACCAATTCAGACCAGGGGCCTCACACACTGATGTTCACTCATATGGCAATGGAGTGAGTCATCAATAGTCCTATGTGTGCCGTGGAGAAGAGAAAGCAGAGGGGAGCTAAATGCCTTTCGTAGGAAAGTAAATCAAAACAAACAGAAAAAGTGGACTTGACCTTAAGCAGCCCAACTTAGGAATAAAAACTAAACTCTGTGTCCTTTTGATCCCTCAGCAAGCTACCACCTATTACATTTCTCAGTGGACCTGCCTGAGTTCCACGTAGCTTTAAATGGCTAGGCTGGGCTGTACCGATTTTGCTTGATTATAAAATAAAATGAGAAAGGCTGGTGTTGATTTATTAAACCATGTTGATTGCCCACTTCTGAAAACTGATGAAAAAAGTGCCAAATCTATAATTAGTAAGAGAAAAAAACAGAACTTGGAGTCTCTTTGGAAGATAAAGTTAGTCATCCACATGAAATATTTTTCCATTGGATGGGTAATTATGATATATTTAGTAGATGTCTGGCATCAATTTTCTTTGTAACATATAATTATTACCGTGGTATTTTGTCACTTCATAAACCAGTTTCCTTATATTTTAGTATGAAACCCCTATTTTTGACCCATAAGTGGCTCAGGAAGCAAAGACACAGAATAGAGATAAAGGAAAGGATTACAGGCATTCATTTTCATTCATTAGGTCTGGAGAGAAAAAGAATAATTTGTATTTTGACAAGAACCCAAGTTTTGGACAAGTAACTAAACAGCTATGCATCTTAATATCTTTAACTGCAAAACGGGTGTTGTGGGCTGAATTCCTATGTGGAGACCCCCAACTTCTTATTCCCTAGAATATACATTGAGAATGAGCCTCAAAAAATGTAATGAAGTTTAACTAGGTAATATAGGAGGGCCCTAATCTATTTTCACTGATGTCCTTGCAGTACAGTGTCGAGTGGAGGCAGGGCCTGAGGTAGTTCCGGGAGGGACTGAGGAGTCATCGGAGACAGGAGTGAAGAAAGAGGTTTTAGGAAATTGGCTTTAACAAATCAAAAAATCTTTAAGGCAGAGCAGTATATTTGAAGTTGGTACAGTTTGTTTGTTTGCTGACGTATTGTTGTATGTAGTTCTGGCTGGCCTAGAAGTCACTGTACAGCTGAGAATGACCTTAAACAGCTGATCTTCCCACCCCTCCTCCCAAATGCAGAGGCTGTGGACTGTGCCATCAAGCAGAGTTTTTATGGTACTAAGAATGAAACCCAGGACTTTATATATGATAGGCAAACACTATCAAGTAACCACATTCACAACTTACTTTTTAAATCTGAGACAGTCTTACTATGTAGTAGAGATTGGGTACACATTCAAGATGGAGGCCAAGTTTGCCTCAAACTTGCCATACTCTGATTTGAGCCTCATGAGTGCTGAGGTTATACTTAACTCTGAGCAGCAGTGTGTAGTGGGCAGCCATTCTAGCTTTTATCTGGAAGTACCACCCCCATAGAGGCTTCGGTAACTGTCACACCTACAAGGCGGGGCCGAGAGAGGATGGACTGGCTCTCTTGGTCGTGGACCCTGGACGCTGGAGATAGACCGAGCAGAGTTCTCCAGAGAACACTGCCGGACTGCACTACACCTTTCCCAGACCCTGTAACCTATCCCTTCACTTGTAAGTTACCCCACAAAATAACCCTCCCTTTTAACTACGTGGAGTTGCCTTAATATTTTAACCAATAGCAGTGCTGAAGGAGATTTGCTGAGCTGATGAAAGGCCAGGACCACCATGCCCTTTCCAGGCATCGCTTGAAAACAAGGGGGTGTTTGCAGAGTTATGGCAGAATACTGCCTTCATACTCCAACGTTTATTTCCTTAATCATATGTCATGTTCTTCACATTTATCTTTTGGCAAAAGGTTCAATTAGTAGCATAGTAAAAGCTGTTCTTTGTATAGTAAGAAAAAGCCAAGCATTACAGATTAGTATCTTATACACTATGTATTTTGTAATCAAAGCTGTAACAGTATAAGACAGCTAAGAACCAAGACTATGCTTTGCTTCCCTAATAAGTTGAGTCCTTTGCTGTTCTTCATTTCAATGTTTATGTGCTCCCTGACCCAGATTTTTCACACAGTGTGGAGTCTGAACTCTGCGAAGCAGCCAACAGTCTGGAAACACAGGCTTTTGCTGCAACGTATGCTGCACTGCTTGCTAATCAAGAAGTCTTTTTACTGTTGAGGTTTTTCTACAGGATGAAAAAAGCTTACCAGGGATATAGAAGTAATCTTTTCTTTTTCTCTTTTTTGCTTAAAGCCACCTGAGTACAGCTTGCAAGATGGTTCCATATTTAAATGTGATTACAGACCATCTAGTCTGGAATATGCTGCATAGCAGAAACAAGGATTGCTTCAACTTAGTGCAAGGTGAGAATCTACTTCTAAAGTCTTCCTTTGATTTCCCCATGGCCCTTATTCACATGCCTGCGCTCACACACATGCAACACACCCACTCATACCCCCACTATGAGCACCACCAACAATATAGTATTTTTTAAGAATAACTATAAGAATGAATCATATTTATATGTAAGCTCACTCACTACAATGTCTAAATTAATGTTTGACCATAGCCCCATTGTCTAGCCAATAGATACATAAAATTATGTAACACAAAGGAATGCTTCAGAGCATGTCTGCTGTGGGCATTATCTCATAAGTAATTGTAGAAATAGTATACAGAATGCCAGTGCCTTATCTTAATGACATGGAACTCAGGAAGGTTTTTAGGGTACAGCATAGAAGCTTTTGATTTGATCATAAAGTTGGAGCCATTCCTCAGACTGATGGGTTTGAGCAAACTGTTTTAGACTGTGCCTTCCACTATCTCATCCTAAAGTAGATATTGTGAGCTTACACTGTGATATTACTTAATAAAAAATGACACTGTGTCTTGAAACATTCTTTTTCTCTTATTCAGGTAGTCTATGGGAGGGTTGTTTGATACACAAAGCAAACCCCACCATCAGGAAACATTTTGTCCAATGGAAAGTGTCAAGAAGACAGCAAAGTAGGCACTGTATAACAGGAAATAAGATCACAGGCAGATTCACGGTTCTAGTGTGAAGCAAAAGGGCCATATGAAGTGGTGTGTAGAAGCAAGACTACCCAAACACAGATGTGGGGCTGAAGGAGTCATCTGGCTGCTCAAGCTAGTGGCACAGATTGTGCGGTGAGAAATGGAAACAGGGACAATATTTTCATCCACAGAGTAGTATAGTTCAGTTTTCCCATTTGTGATTGCAGTAAAGCACAGTGAAACATGCATGCAAACACATACAGACAAACATATATACAAAGGTTCATAAGGTTATTTTTGTGAAAGATTAAAAAACTCAACCAAAGATCGTCAGTCAACTTCAATTGTGTATTTATAATGTTACCCAACATTAGGGAAATTCTTTACTTGTGAAGTTTTGTTTGTTTGTTTTTCATTTGTAGTGCTATGGACTGAGTTTTGGTTCCCCTTGCATGCTAGGCAAGTGCTCCACAGTCAGCAACCTCTCTCCAGGGTTCTGCAGGCGTATACACACACGTGGATTCACATATGCCCACATGTGCATGCTCACCTGCACACACATGAGCACATATACACATACTTATAATGGAAAATCTTTACTAAGTCAAAAGTGAGGATGATATCATTGGTAGTGACTTACAGTGAATTCAAATATGCCAAATATAGACTTTCTGAAAATTGTAAAAATTGTTTCTATTTTAGCAGAAAGTTAACTTCCAGAGTCAATGCCTTATGCATTGAGTAGACATTCTGCAGAAGTCACTGCAGGATCATAGTGCTTGTAATTATGTAGCTTCACAGATGACAGCAAAAGTCTCTGTGCTTTTTCCATGTCTGTGCTAGATCCTGTCTATCATCTACTTGACTAATACCCAAGTACTGAATACCTAATTTATTCAACATAAAGATGAATTTGCCAAAACTACTCTGCTCGAGTTAAGCAGTTAATTGAGCATTTGCAACTCAGTACACAAATATTCTCAGAAAACTTATCCTAAATACAATAAAGGAACAGAACCATTAGGAAAAGAAAGGGAAATCCTGGCAAATGTTCAAAGAAGTATCAACTCTCTCAATATGTCTTAGAGAGTCACAAAGAGATGTCTTTTCTTTAATATCTGAATGAACACCATTTCTCTTTAAAAGAGTAAAGGGAGCTGGAGAGATGGCTCAGTGGTTAAGAGCACTTGTTGTTCTTCCAGAGGACCCCGGGTTCAATTCCCAGCACCCACATGGCAGCTCACAACTGTCTGTAACTCCAATTCCAGGGGTTCTGACACCTTCACACCAATGCACATAAAATAAAGTTTGAAAAAATTAAATAAAAATAAAAGAATAAAAGACTTAAAAGATAACTTCAAGATAGAAAACACATGCTAATTATGAGTGCATAAATTCATCTATTTCTCATCCCAGACCATGTTTGTGTTTGACACATGATTATCATCCTCCACAATCATTGCATCAATGTCAGAAATGCAAACATGCATAGAGGAAAAATTGTAATATTCTTAAGGAGCGTGCTGCAATTCTTGGTCACAGAGAGACAAATAGATGAGGAGAGTGCTATTTTTAAAGCTATCTAATTCAAAACTAAAAAAAGGATTCTGTACAAGTCCACTTTATGGAATAGCTGTGGATGACAATACATTTTCTTCAACTAATATAAAATATGGTCAATGGTAAAATGATGTGTAGGGAAACTTATTTAAATGTCTACATGGTCATTTGAAAAATTACACTTGAGTATTAAAGATTGAGCCTTTATTAATTATTATTTAGTAGATGATAATTGTTTTTTGTCCACCAAAATTCATGAAGTTGTATGTAGGAACAAAATTATATATAAACACTGTTTGTTATCCTACATAACATAAAGCTAAATACATAAAAGCCATATATCAATTTTTTTCCAGTTTTTCAAGACAGGGTTTCTCTGTGTAGTTTTGGTATCTGTCCTGGATCTCGCTCTGTTGTCCAGGCTGGCCTTGAACTCACAGAGATCTTTCTGGCTCTGCCTCCTGAGTGCTGGGATTAAAGGCATGTGCCACCACTGCCCAGCACTATACATCAATTTTTAAAGTTCTTCTAATTTTTGAGATGATAATATAATTACATCATTTCCCCATTTTCTTTCCATTCTTCAAACCCTCTCATGTATGTCTCCTTGCTCTTTTTTGAAATCATGGCCTTTTTCTTCACTAATTGCTGTTACATGTGTTTATGCATGATACATATGTACATGTAAACATAGTGAGATGTATTCCTAAATATACCTTGTTCAGTCAGTATAATGTTACTTGTATGTGTGTTTCCAGAACTAACCATTGAACACTGGATAGCCAATTAGTGTGCTCTTTCCTGGGTAAGAGTATTTCTCCCACTCCCAGCATTCCTTGCTTTCCTGCAGTTCTTTGTGTGGGGCTGAGGCCTCGTGAGTTTTCACTGTCACAGGAGAACCTGTAACCACCACTTTCCTAAGACAGCGTAATTCATGACTACTTGTTAAGTATTTGTCCTTACACCCACAGAGAAGTGTAGTCCCCACTCCTCTTCAAGGAGACTTCATTGTGCAGCAGAGTCAGACCATTACAGAAAAGTAAAACTGATCAAAATACCGAGTTGTAGATTCCAGTTCCCAGTGGATGTATCTATGAAGCGCTCCTACACCTTAAGCTTGGGGATCATTATGGAAGGGGGAGTAGAAGCATTGTAAGAGCCAGAGGAACAGGGAGTTTGCTTTGAGATTATGTCTCCCAGGAACATCAGAAACCACACCCATATAGTCTTACAAACATGACTACTTAAACATGAGTCAAGCAAAGAAAACAACAATATGATCAATATCATTATTTTTTTATTTCACTATCCTAGTTTTGTTCAAGGGCCTCTAGGCAAGCACTCAATGATGGATTGGCTACCTACCTATGTTTTGTCATTTTTACTCTAAGACATGGTCTCACTAAGTTACCTGGTGTCTTAGTTAGGGTTTCTACTCCTGTGAAGAGACACCAAGGCCATGGAAACTCTTATAAAGAAAATATTTAATTGGGTGGCTCACTTGTACGTTTAGAGGTTCAGTCCATTATCATCATGACAGGGAGTGTAGTGGCTGGTGCATAGGCAGACGTGATGCTGGAGTAGTAGCTGAGAGTCTTATATCTTGCAGGCAATAGGAAGTTGACTGAGACACTGGGTGGTATCCTAAGCAGAAGAGACCTTAAAGCCTGTCCTCACAGTGAACACTTCGTCCAACAAAGCCATATACACTCCAACAAGCCATGCCTCCTAATAGTGCCACTCCCTATGAGATTATGGTGGCCAATTACTCTCAGACTACCACACGTGGATAGATTTTGATCCTCCTGACTCAGATTTCTGGGGACCTATGATTTCTGGGAAAATTCCATCACTTTAAGCCATTTTACATGATGGACTGTGCATAAGACTGATTTTAGAAGTCTTAGGTGAAGAGGGGCCTAGTATTCTGGTGCACAGCTGGGCATCTAATGCTAGAACATAGCTGAGCACCCAACTCCAGCACACACCTGAGCATCCAATGCCAGTGCACACCTGAGCATCCTGCTCCAGTGCACACCTGAGCATCCAATGCCAGTGTCCAGTTGAGCATCCAACACCAGTACACAGATGAGTATCCAACTCCAGTGCACACCTGAGCATCCAATGCCAGTGCACACCTGAGCATCCTGCTCCAGTGCACACCTGAGCATCCAATGCCAGTGCACACCTGAGCATCAAACACCAGGGCACACCTGAGCATCCAATGCCAGTATCCAGCTGAGCATCCAACACCAGTACACAGATGAGTATCCAACTCCAGTGCACACCTGAGCATCCAACTCCAGTGCACACCTGAGCATCCAATGCCAGTGCACACCTGAGCATCCTGCTCCAGTGCACCCCTGAGTATCCAACTCCAGGGCACAACTGAGCATCCAATACCAGTGCACACCTGAGCATCCAACACCAGTACACAGCTGAGTATCCAACTCCAGTGCACACCTAAGCATCCAACTCCAGTGCACACCTGAGCATCCAATGCCAGTGCACACCTGAGTATCCAACTCCAGGGCACACCTGAGCATCCAATACCAGTTCACCCCTGAGCAGCCAATGCCAGCGCACAGCTCACCATCCAACTCCAGTGCACAGCTTGCCATCCAACTCCAGTGCACAGCTCTTTCTCCATGAAACTGCTTAGAAGATTCAGAGACCCTGGGACAGTTTTATAGCAACTTACTGACAGTTGCAATCAGGGAAACATGTGTACTATGCCAAAGAGCATATTAGGATAATAAACACCAAGCATTATTAAAGAAAATGGGAGGTTAATACACTGTTTCCATGTTTTTTTAAAATAATTTTAACTAAAAGGTTTATTAGGGATACCCAGTAATAAAGTGTTAATATGGGCATCTGCTCCATGTTTAGCTGGTAACTAGGCACATAAAAATTTAATCGGCAATTTCTTCAGTATTTAAGACTGCATTGCTATCAACATATTTTTCATAAAGAAAGTCATGCACTACTGTCAGTTATATTTATTACACGGAGGAACATTTTAATATAATAATGCAGATGCCTTCATTCTATAAACCCCAGTAGTACTTAAAGCTGGGATCTTATTACTTGTGCCGAGGGCCAAACAAAGCTATAAACCCACTAAATTCTAACTGAGCTCCTGTGGTTGAATGGTGCACATTTGAGTTGTAAATTACAATATAAAGTAATCAAATATGTATAAAAATGGTAGTCAAGGAAGCAGTTTACTGGATTCATAAGATTTCATAAGAAATAAGGAAAAAATTATAAACATCAACACAGCACTCTGGGTTTATGAAATTCCCTTCTCCAAATATGACAACACTTTTCTAATAACTTAAGAAGCTGCCTGTCAATCAGCAGCACCTGCGTTATTCTCTTCCACACGATATCACCTTTATTCATTGCTTATTTCCAACACAATCATATGAACCACTCTGCTAGCCTCCTGTATACTCAAAATGACCAAAGACTCCCTGTAGCATTATTAGAAAGATATTAAAACCATTATGAAGGATTCTCTGATGACATTTTGTAACACAGAGAGCATTTAAATCATCAGTTGCAAAACAACAGATTTAAAAGATGGGAAAGAATTTTGCTTCCAGCTAGAATAAAATAGAAAATCAGCTGAAATAAACAACCCAGAAACATGGAAACTTGTATATGTGACTACATACTGATAAATATGAGACTAAATAAGCTTGTTTTGTCCTTATATATTGCTAGTCCTTACACAACAGAAAATATTAAGTTATTTTAAATGTTGCATTAATTCTGAGCCCTAAGTCTACATCAACATAGCAACAACAAAATCACTTTTTCCTCAGGAGTTTTAGCAATTGTGTTATTAAATGTAATTTCTGGAATGGTCAATTAAGTAAAATACATTCTTCCTTATCACTAAAATATGCAGGAGTAAAAGAATATGGGAAATCCCATAATGGTGTAGACTGTCTCCAGCCATCCTTACAAAACTTAAATTTTCTGTGTATCCCTGTACTTCTACCTCAATAAAATATGTGTAACTGCACTGAAGGGTCTGTGCCATCACCCTGTCCCTAAGAGAACAGCACCTTCATAACAAATGGCATTGGAGATCTTAGCCAAGGGAATCTCTCTGAGATTTGTTTATTTACAAAAAAGATAATAGTATTAAGCTAAATGGATTGCTGGAAGGGAAATGATTTATACATAAAGACATAAGTATCTGAGTGGAATGAGTATAAGGCAGATCTAATCATTATATAATTTCATGTAATCGGTTCTATGTTTAATAATTTTTTTAATTATTTTATTGTAATGGTGAAAAGAAATTTGTAAAATGAATTTAGCAAAATTTCAACAGAGATTGCATGAGGCTATGTTTCTTTTCCTGGTTCCTCTAATATTTACAAATTTCCAATAAAAATATACAATTTATAATCAGAAAAAAATGTTTTAAAAGCAGTTAGGGATCAATAGTTTGTGGTTTATATTCTTGTCTATAAAACATAAACTCATGAATTTTACATTATAAATGGATTCCAGTAAAGGACGATTTTCCTGTGTTTTTATCTGGAAATGCAACTTGAGTATATATCCACTTCTAACTAAACTCCTCATATAGGAGATGAGTATATGTCTTTGATATATTTTTAGGTAAAATTCTGTGTAGATAACACCAAACGTCTTGTATGCCAACCACGTACAGAGAGACTCTCCTACCATTTACTGTTGAGAGATGACAAAATTACCAAGATTTTAGTGATCTGAACAGCATTCGAACCTGTGAAGTACAAACCACCGCCTGTGATTTCAGCAACAGCACTACAGGGTACTTCTGAGCAGCAAATGCCATGCATCACTGCCAGTTCTGACTATGGCAAAACAATCCTGTCTTTCCTGTCATGAAAAGGCTTTTAACCAGGGAAAGTGTTAGATGTTGACGGTAACTCCAAGGTGATGAAGCCTATTTCAGTTCCCACAGCAAAACTGCCATCTCTTTGTATCAAGACACATATCAGCTAACTGAGAAATCCTCGAGAACCTGACATCCACCCAGCATAGTGTGTGCACTGGTATCTGTGTACATGTGTTTGTGATAAACAACATCATAGAGAAGAGAAACAGAAGGCAAATATTAAAATCCCAGAAACAGCTCTGAAGTCAGGGGCTTGAAGAGCAGTAATGCTATATACAGTGTTACCATGAGCTATAAGTGTGACAAGGAAATATGTGTGGTACAGTGTTACCATGAGCTATAAGCGTGACAAGGAAATATGTGTGGTACAGTGTTACCACAAGCTGTAAGTGTGACAAGGAAATATGTGTGGTGGCTTGAGTGAGACGTCCTGGGTGAATCTCAGGCATTTGAATACTTGGTCCCTAATTGGGTGGGTGTTAAGAGGTGTATCCTTGCTAGGGGAAGTATGCCATCTCTAAAAATTAGCTTTGAAGTTTCAAAACTGTGTACTACATCCAGTGGCCTCTCTTGCTGTTTAAGACATAGGCTCTCAACTGCACTCTACCTGAGGGTCACCTGCTACCGCCACTCCCCCATCATGGACTCTAGCCCTCTGGAACCTTAACCCCAAACTAAACTCTTACTGCTATAAGTTACCTTAGTCATGGTGTTTCATCACATCAATGGAAAAGTAACTAAGACAGAAGTGAGAACCAGGGAATGAATGGGCTATTGCTCCAAGGAAGCTGACAATGCAGTATTTTGAAGGAATATATAAAAGACTCCAGATCTTGAACAAGGAAAGCAGTTAAATGCTGTAATTGGGGCTTAATGGGCCATTCTAGTAAGAATGGCATTCCAGTAGGAGCTTGAAAGACAGTGCTGAGAGCAATGGGCTGTGGAGATCCGGCTGAGGAGGTTCCAGAGGGGAACAACATTAGCAACCCAACTAGAGACAGGATTTTCGGAATACTTTGGCGGAAAAAAGAATGTGGCTGCTTTCTACCTATATCTTAAAAGTTTACTTGAAGCTAAATTTAAAAATTAGTAATGGACTAGTTTCTTCAGTGGAGGAAATTTCAAGATAGCCTAATATTTACTCTGTCATGTGGGTATTAGCAATCATGTGGATCTTCAATGAAAAAAAGCAAGAGGGGCAGAAAGAAATCTACAGGGTACAGTTTGGAAAAGCAACGGACACTAGTTTGATGTTATAGCCAAGCCCTGTGCTGGAGGAGAGTCTGTAATTATAAAGTAGATTAACACCATTACAAAAAGGTCAAATCTACAGTGGATTAGTGGGAAGGCTGCTGTTTTAGTTAGGGTTTCTACTGCTACAAGGAAACACTATGACCAAAAAGTAAGTTGAGGAGGAAAGGGTTTATTTGGCTTACCCTTTCCAGATTATAGTCCGTCATTGGAGGAAGTCAGAACAGAAATTCAGTCAGGGCTGGAGCCTGGGGGCAGGAGTTGATGCAAAGGCCATGGAGAGGAGCTGCTTGCTGGCTTGCTTCCCATGGCTTTCTCATATTTCTTTCTTATGGAACCCAGGACCACCAGCCCAGGGATGGCATCACCCACCATGGGCTGGGCTCTCCCCCATTGATCACTAATTGAGACAAGGCCTTGCAGCTGGATCTCCTGGAGGCATTTCCTCAATTAAGAATCCGTTTTCTCTAATGACTCTCAGCCAGTACAGCTGTCCTCAGGTAAGATCCCACCCAGATAAGTTTCTAACCTCTGAAAGCAAAAGACCTAAGGAATTTTCTGCTCCTATAAAGTAACAACAAACAAAACTGCTGCAGCTCTTACTCTAGGGGGGTAAGTCCCATCCTAAGCTTGCAGCTGAACTTAGTGGTGTTGTCCATGTGCTACTATTTCATGTCATAAAAGATCAAAGAATAAAGTGGTCATGGAATCTTCCTCCAAAGTTATAGGAGCTTCTGAAGCCAGGCAATGTGTAACAGAAAGCCAATCCCCGTGTGAAGGCCCTGAGAGGACAAGAGGTACTGACAGGCCCTTGCGTGAAGCTCTGAAAATAAATCTTGAGTTGCATTGGAGATCTGAAGATGTAGTGCTGTCCTATTGGTGAGATATCTGCCAAGGAGAGCTGCGTACAAAGAGTGGAAGCAGCCCAAGAGAGAGAAGTGTGTTTCGGTCAACAAAGCTGGAAAGAAAGAGCCATCACAGAGCTACAGGATTTGGAGTTTGCCCTATTGTGCATGAGTCTTGCTTTGGTTCACTAGTTCCTTACTAAACTGATAACCCCTTTTAAAAATGGTAATACATATATTCTGTGCCATTTTATGTGGAAGTGTATAATGGCTTTTTTCATTTTACTGGGTATTAAAATCAAGATATTGCCTTCAGTCTCAAAAGAGTCCTTGTTTAGGCAAACTTGAACAAACACTGTTAATAGATGTGCTAACATCAAAGGGGGATATCTCATCCCTAGACAAAGATTGCTAAGAATTGGAAAAATACTGTTCCCCAAAGAATACTCCTACAAAATGGTTATCTAATTCCAAATAGTCAGCCCTAAAATCATGTGTGTGTGTGTGTGTGTGTGTGTGTGTGTGTGTGTGTGTGTGTGTATGTAGATGAATTTCTACATGGTCTTATTAAATAAAAAACACGGAGCCAAATATAGGGATGAAAGCCTTAGAGAGATCAGGGAAATAGGGAAAGCCGCCAGCCAACCTTACCTAACCAACTCTGCAGCTTCCAAATGTGAGTTACTTCCTGTCTACCCACACACATATGCCTTGCTGTTCTGCCATCTGATTTGCTCTCTCTGTTCAGCTACATCACTTCCTATTCCTGCCCAGCTATGTCACTTCCTGTCTATCTGTACAGACCTCCATGGTTAACTAGTGTTGGAATTAAGGTATATATAACACATTATATGGATTGATCAGGTTGTATTGATCTATGCAGATTTTTATATGAATATATAATTAAAAATACAGGCTTTGAGAGAGCACAAGGGGTGTGCATGAGATAGATGGGAGGGAGGAAAAGAAGAGCAAAACAATGTAACTATATTTTAATTTCAAAAGTAAAAAAAATACATATTTAAAGGAGACTTTGAACTTCTCTTTTTCAGTTGGAAGACTTCAAGAATACTTTTTAAAAATTTTTTTATTCAATTTACATACCAACCACAGATCCCTCTCTCATCCCTCCTCCTGCTCACACCCCCACCGCCACCCCTGCTTTCCCCCTCCCTGCCTTCTCCAACAGGGTAAGTTTCCCCATGGTGGGACAGCTAAGCCTGGTACATTCAGTTGAGGCAGGACCCAGGCACTCCCTTCTTTATGAGGGGTGAGCAAGGTGTCGGACCAGATGGGATCCAGAAAGGTGGCTCATGTACCAGGAATAGATAGATCCTGATCACATTGAATGTCTCCCGTACGCAGAGGGTCTAGTCTGGTCCCACAGGACTAGTGCAGGTTCCACAGCTGTGGCTCAGACATTAAAGGCTAGGCTCACAACAAAAAAATATAAGAGACTTTGGACTTTTAAATAGTATTGAGATTGAAAGACGAAGGTGACTTCTGGGGGTGGACTAAATGCACTTTGCATCATAATACAGCCATGAGACTTTGGGGGCCAAAGAATAGAATGTAGTGTTTGGAATGAGATGCCCCCATAAGTCTCAGACATGTGAATATTTGGACCCCAGTTGTAGCTCTGTTTCAGGAGGCTTTGTAGGTAGGAAGTGTTTCACAGTGGGAGGAGGCTTTGAAGTTTCAGCAGACTCGAACCATTCCTGGTTATGTCACTTCCGTCCTGCTTGTGGTTTGAGACGCATGCTTTCTGTTGCTGGCCCAAATCCCGGCTGTCTACTCCCTCAGCCCTGCCATCGCGGACTGGAACCCTTCTAGAATCATACACCAAATAGACCCTTTCTTCTTTAAGTTGCCTTGGCCTATAAGTTTCATTACAGCAATAGAAAAGTAACTAAGACAATATGTAAAACCACCCTTCCAAAATATTTTACACAAGTATTCAAAATACGTTTGGTTTTTTTTTTTTTTTGAAATTGTGTGCTCCTAATTAGAAACACACTTGTTTGGAATAAATCTATGTCTAAGCAAAGAGAAGGTCAGTATTTGTACTCCTGTATACAAAGGGCTGATTCAGATGACAGACAGCACAACTTCATGGTGCTGACAATCACATTGGTATGAACTTTTTAGGGAAGACTATGAGTTCTCTCTAAAAAGAATCAGAGTCAGAGAAATTTAAAAAGCTTTAATGATTTAAGACATTCAAATTTATCTTATAATGAGCGAATTGTTGGAGGTGGAATCTATATAAGAGAAAGGATGAGTGTGAACTAAGGAAAATAATAATTAAAATTTGAGGGGTGATTTTCATAAAAATTGATGCCATGTGAGTCATATTATGAAGCAAATTTATACATGTATGTATATGCATAAATATATTTGCATATATACATATACATGTATATTATAGAAATTGGAGTGCTTTATTCTACATACACTACACACACATACACTACATGCATACAACAACGTAGCACATAATTACTTACATGTGAGCACAAACAACATGGAAACAGAAAACATGAAATGAGTTACCCAGGTCTGGTGAATTGAAGAAAGGGTGTATGCATGACTCATGATAAACCCATGGACGGAACTGCATGGGAAAGCTATAAAATGAAACTGTGAGTTCCACATTGGCTGAGACTCTGCAACTGTGAGGTCATAAAATAGCCAAGGAAACTAAAGAGCTAGAAATTGGTTTTCAAATGGAGAACTTGCAGTTCCAAAAACTGTGTTCAAGTGGGGCAGAGTCGAGCAATGGTAAATAGGAGGCTGTGGTGGAAGCGGTCTGAGATAGGGGTGTACACCTCAAAGGAGAAAGCCATAACTCTGTCTGCTCAGACAGCTCATCTTCTTCTTGCCTGTCCAAGAAACAGCAGCTGTCATTTCAATGATGTTAGTGTAGGAAGCTGTTATTTGGGGTAAACTCTTGATTTTTATATGTCTTTATTCAGAAGCAAAGCTTTGTTAAGGAGGGTGGGGGAATGATATTTTAGTGCTTCCTGAAATAAAAATAGTAAACTTAATAGATGTTAAAATAACTGTCTGAATCGAGAAAAGCAATACAAGACAAATCAAATGCTTGAACTTGGCCAGGCAACACCTGTAAATACTAATGCACACAATGGGCATCTCACTCAAATCTCCCGTAAAAAGTCTAGGACAACAGGCATAGAACAATTGAACAGTTTTACCTGTCCCTGTGAATTTGCCAAGTCTGAGACTAGAGCTATTCTGATGTTTAACTTTATCAGTCACAGCTGCAAGAGAAATGCTGTCACATTCCTTCTAAATCACTGAGTCTAAGATTATCATCATGGACAGATACTGCACTCTGGAGTAAGCTCACTCTCAGTGAGCATTTTGAATCTGGCCATTGGTATATTTGTCATGGGGATATAAGAAAAATGACAAGTAACATAGCTTAGTTATACTTACACATTCACATTTGCTTACAATCAGAAAATTCTCATGAATTTTTAGTAAAGACTTAATGGAAAATAAGGTGACAATAGAATCCCCTGTTTATCTTTAACAAATCTTTATGTTATCAATGAAGAAGTTTCCGTGTGAGAACATGTCCTTCCTACATGTAGAGCTTTCTCTAAGAAAGCTTGCATTGAGATCATTTCTTCTCGAATGTGACTATAGCTACTTTTAAATTCCATTTTATAAAAGTTTGCAATTCTCTTATTATAATAAACTATAATCCATTAAATGAAGCATTCTAAGTTCATTCATAACAATAAAATGGGTACTATTATGTAAAGTCATATTGAAACATTAATTCAAACACAGAAGTGAATAAAGAAAGATGGAAAAAATACCATTAGGGATTGTTATTTAAAATAAAGATCCTGAATATATTAATTTTTCCAAAATTACTACAAGCTGATGAGTATAAGAATGGAAAAATATTCCACATATTTGAACATAATATTTTTAAAACAAAACATAATATATCTTCTATTTCATTTTTCACTACATTCTTATGACCAGCGTTTTGCTAACTTATGGCCTATTTTTATTTCCTTTTGTATTGTGTCAATGTAACAGAGATAGGAACTAGAATTTTCCCAATTCATTTGGAATGTCCATTTATCTCATATGTTGGTCCTTTTCATCTACATAACTATTGTTCTTTAAATCTAATTGCATAATTTCAGGTCCTCCCTCCTAGTGGGATGCTTATAAACATAGTTTTGAACACTCAAAATGTCCCCAATTAAACAATTCAGAACCATCATAATTGTTGGCATCCTGTTTTCACAAATTCTATTTGAATAATATATGAATGCAATTA